>NC_091350.1:11000284-11090284 GCF_038502225.1 Cherax quadricarinatus | reverse complement strand
TACTACATGTAAACCACACAATAACCAAATTTCTGTAAACTCAGCATCGTAATACTTATAGAGAATAAACTTTGAATTTGAATTTGAATTTGAATATCGTTCCAGACCATGGAGCTGAACTCTTCTCCAGGCTGAGGGACCGACCAAATCAAATACTATTTCTCCTATGATGATGGACTGATTACATCTTTATTTCATTACTACACCTGAATCTGTATTTGACCGAAGAAGCCTACTGTGTAGACGAAACGTTTCAACAATAAAGATACCCAACTGTTGAACATGTACTGGGTTGTTGCTAACAGCACAACCCAGTACTGCAGGCTTGAAAAATGGGTACTGGTGTTCGCAAGAACGAACGTTGAATGTCTGAAGCTGATCAGAAGAGGGATTCTCAAAGTATTGCAGGAAAATCTTTATACTCTTCATTTATCGGCTGAATCTTTTCAAAACTTCAGCTTATTTTTCTTGGGGAGATGATAAATAAACCCTTCTTCGCCTACACTTAACTCTAATCTTACTCAGACTAGGCAAGCCAATTATATTCCTCAGCCTACCCCACTATTTCTAAACACGATTCCAGTCATTATCAAGATCTACATTTCTCTCGGGGCTTTTCTATCTTCCACAGGCGAGAGCCTGTAGTGTATAAAGAGGCCAACATCCGTTCTTTGCAAGATGGACGGGATGCCAATTGTCTCCGTTATTCTGTCCGCTTCTGTGACCCTCATGATCCCTCCACTAATTTAATCATCGCTCCCGTTTATTATGGCCCTGGAATCTGCACTCTAGTAACATGTACCTTCTATTTACGTTAACTCCAAGTCTTACTTTCTCCATTCCTCTTGGAAAGTTCCGCTTATTCAATTCGCTCCTTTTTCCTTCCACGGTCGAAGGCTCATATGTCTATTAGTCACTCACTGTAGCATTCTCATGCTGCAGCTATGTACGCTGATGGTTCCAAATCTCCAGATAGATCACGGTTTACTTCATTTTTTTTTTCAGATAAAGTAATTTAAGGTCATTTACTAAGAGTTGGTCAGCATTTGCCCAGCAAAGTTAAATACCATTCTCGTCACTATCAGACACATTGTAACAATGTGCATCTCGTCATTAGTTTACGATTTTCAAACTGCATTACCAGCTACACAGAAACTGAATTCCGATATCCCACTGCACTTCGTATATGTAAGGACCTGCCTCGTATGGGCCAGTAGGCCTTCTGCAGTGTTCCTACATTCTTATGTTCTTATAACAGTGGTTGAGTGGAACTTCTAAAACGCACAAAGAAGTAATTTTTGGCTGAGTTCTTGAAGACACTGATGTTTAGGACAATGAACGTGCAGACTCATGAGCTACCAATTTTCCTTAGAGGTGTTGCTTTCTCAGACTTTTTCAGCACCCCTCAACAACTTCTAAATCGTTAGTAACAACGCTGATGTGGACTGAAACACAGCAAACCTTTTCATATAAAATCACAATACGGCTCCTGGCCACCAGCTTCCCACCGCTGTCGAACATGAGAAACTACACTCTTCCGTTTAAAATCGGAAAGACACGCCTCCCTCACGGATACCACAGAGAAAAACGCCCTGCATCTCTGCGAGGACCGTTAGAAAGCACAGAGGATTCACTTCAGACATCTACGCACTCTGACCTCACCGAAAATTCTACCTGTAACGTAAACTTACTCCTTGACTGTTTGGCAAAAACTAACTTTTGATTTCAATCTTGCACCCACACTAACTCATTTACAGAATTAGTAAAATGGCACATACACAGTTCAATAACAATCCAAACCATCCTCTAAGATGTACCAGTGATGAAAGTTTGAAGCCAATCAGAAGTGGTGTTTCAAGTTTTTGCATGGATACCACAGTGGAAGAGATAGTCCAACAATCACTCTCGATAATCACATATGATGAGTTGGTAGGACACCACCCACACACAAAAAAACTATCAAAGGTATTCTAGGATATTAATGCCTATGTTTTATTTCTCAAAAGTGCTAAGCTACATCTGCTTGCCTATCCATGAGTGCTAGAGGCTCCTGACTGTCCTGCAGTATCCTTATTTATTAGTGATACCTCCTTGTCTTAACTCAAGTAAGCTTTGTAACTTGCACAACTGCCACTGATTCCTGGCTTAAATACAGTTAACATCCAGGCATCTACAAGATTTTTACACCATTGAATTTAATGACTACGAGCTGTTAATCTACCACAGTAGCATGGAGCCCATTACCTCCTGTAGGTCTCATACTTTCCCTTTGCGTGGTGAAGCCACTTACCTCCTCAGGGGGTGAGGGGAGCATGTCCAGGTAATCGAAGGGTCCCTCGTCCCTGAAGCAACCAAGGTCCATGTAGCACACTACCTCCTCGTCCCGCCTCACTCGCTTCCTAGGTGTAAACACACGTCATACGTTTTATAATGTATAATTAGAAGCTTCCGCCGACTCCCTCATATCAAACATGATCACCTCTCCTTCCCAAGTGTTCTGTGACCCTTCCGATTTCAGCACTTCCCCCGAGAACAATACACTATAATAATAATAATAATAATAATAATAATAATAATAATAATAATAATAATAATAATAATAACTGCATTAAAAGATTATATAGTTTGATAAAGAGTCGTTACACAATATAGCTAATATCACAGACATTATACAGACAATAAATCACAGTGGCAACTTCGGCTGTTAGATTACTAGTATTATTATTATTACAGTTGGGGGGAACGCTCAACCCACGCAAATATATCATTAATCTAGAAGGAGACTGTTAAGTGCATCACTGAACCATCACACACAGAAACAGGTGTTCAATACCACCAAGTCGCATTATGTCACCACACTGTACCGCCACACAAGACTACTCACTTGTTCATTTTGTTGAGCTTATGTAGTTCCCACTGTGCCATACTGGTGACGACCGCTTCATATATCTTCAGGTCATCCTCTTGGTCCAGCTGCTCTTCCTCAGAGTGAGATACAACAAACCCATGCTCATCCAGGATGCTCTCTGGCCCTATTGTGATGTTGTCACTCTCTGCCCACACTGTCTCATCATCTCTCTCTGCCCACACTGTCTCATCATCTCTCTCTGCCCACATCGTATCATTGTCTCTCTCTGCCCAGGCTATAATGTCTGCTACTGATTCCATTGTGTCGTTCTCTCTTTCTGACCACATTGTGTCATAGGCTCTGTCTGCCCATACGGTGTCATCTTCCGTTGCTGCTTCCGTTGTGTTTGTTTTTCTTCCGTTGGCTACCGTGGCCATTCCTGTTTCCTTCCTCATTGTCATCTTGATCTGCTGCACAGTTTCATTGGCTTCTGTTGCCGACTTTGTTATTTCATCCATTCCCGTTACTGCCTCCAGGGTTTCGTCGACCCCTTTTGCTACTTCAGTCGTTTCGTTAATTCCTGTTACCGCCTCTGTTGTTGCGTCGATTCCTGTTACCACTTCCATCGTTGTCTCGACCTCTGTTACACCATCTGTTGTTGCGTCGATTCCTGTTACTGCCTCTGTTATTTCGTCAACCCCTGCTATCACCTTCACTGTCGTGGAAACTTCCGTTATAATTTCTGTCGCCCCTTCGGCACCTGTTACCACCGTTGTAGCAACCACCTCATCTTGATCAACAGCACGCTCACCGCCTCCCGATCCAACAGAGGCCCCACTCTTCTCCGTTACTTTACCTAATAATCTGAAATCATTAAAATGAGTAATGATGGAGTTTCTGATGTCATCTGATTGCTTTCCTTCTTCCCTGACGTCATTAGAGTGTATTGTAGATCCCATGACATCATATGGTAGGTCATCTGTGCCTCTGACGTAATTAAGTTGAGTAGAATTAGCTCTCGTGATGTCACTAGTTTGGTCTCTGGTAATGCTAAGTTGAGATCTAGTTTTTGTGATGCCAGTAAGTTGGGTGTTGATGACATTGACATTAAATTGGTTGCTGGTGGTGACATCAGTCCGTTTGTTGACATCTGTAAGGGGGATGAACCGGTTGCTGAATGAACTGGTACTCTGAGCTTGAGGAGGCCTACCGATGCTCTCGATTGGTGTAGACCTATTATTATTTTTGATATCACTGATCAAGACATTTTCATCAATATCATTAATCAAGTTAGTTGCGGATGTGACTCTACTGATCAAGTTACTGGCTTCGGTGATGCCACTAAACTGAGTACTTACGTCTGTGGCGCCATTTACCTGGGTACTGATTTCTGCCACTCCCCCTTCCTGGGTACTGACTTCTGCCACTCCCTCTTCCTGGGTACTGACTTCCCTGTCATCATTAACCTGGGTACTGACTTCCGTGACATCATTAATCGGGGTACTGTCTTCCGTGACATCATTAATCGGGGTACTGTCTTCCGTGACATCATTAACGCGGGCACTGTCTTTCTTGATATCATTAAGCCGGGTACTGTCCTGGGAAAGGCTTTCACGAAGCTTACTTCCTTCAGACCGTGACAAGCTGTGCGTATCAGGCAGTCCTGCAGGTTTGTGCCGAGAGTCACTGTAAGATGAACTCCATGTGAGCGCTTGTTTCTTGCTGATACCCTCACGAATGGACGGCAGTGACTGCTTGATGCCCAGGTGCCCCACCCAGTCTGCCCAGGAGGCGCAAGTAAACAGAGCCAATGCTGAAACAAAGAGAAAATACGCTTTAATAATTTCACCAGGAAATATTTTCAACTGACGCTTTTATATATTTGTAAGACTGCAATATCATTCACTCTGAAAATGACAGTAGCCAAATTCTCATCACATGTTACATTTTTTTAATAGGATAGTTACACACATGATTGTTACATAGAGGGAACAAAAGCTACCTGGAGAAGAATCCTTCCTCCGTAAGCCATTCGTGTCGTAAGAGGCGATTAAAATGCCGTGAACTAGAAACTAGTAACCTCCTTCTCTTATATAAATTACTAAATTAAAAAAAGTAAAGTTGGGATGTTCGAATGTGCGTGACTTTCCGTGTGACATTCCATCACACAGGATGGACTACACACACACACACACACACACACACACACACACACACACACACACACACACACACACACACACACACACACACACACACACACACACACGTAAAAATCCGTCAGCATGAGCTGAGAGACTTCAGTAGTGTTCCTCCAGCAGTCTCCTTCATGGGGATAATGGGTGTCTTGATGCTAACGATGGACACTGGTTTATAAGAAATGGCCCTACCCTCCCCCACCTTCCATTAAATCAGATCAGAAGGATGATAATATATGAAATCTTTGGACCCTGCCAAGAGACACATATACGTGTAGAGAACTACAGAGAAATATGAAAGTCAACTTGAGCATCCTCTTCTTCAAGCGTGAGCACCAGACATGAAAACAAACTGAAGGAGTATAATCAAATTCTACATTACCCAGAACATGTTTCTCCGAGCTCATGTAAACAAAACAGCATCAGCACAATAGTGATGAATGATCTTTACGAGTTAGGTGCTTTCCATGAATACACAGTAATAATCAGCACAGACTAAGCTGATAAACGTAAGAGTAGCACTCAGGAATGCTGACAACGCATCTAAGACACACGGTGCACTCGTGGAGCTCAGACACACTTTAACACTAATGACATTTAAGAAAATCACGATTGCCAGAAGGATAGTACCATGAACAAGGAACAAATGTCATGAGAGACTGAGCGAACTACAATCTGGACACAAGAATGCAGAGAGGAGACAATCACAATATACAAGATCCTCAGTACAAGAATTATAACTCACTACACTGCACAAAACAAAACGGAGAGAGAGAGAGAGAGAGGTGATCACAACATACAAGATACTAATATAATAAAATGTACACAGACCACTTAGCAAGAGAGGGACCAGAAAGAGAAGTCACAGAGGGAAAACTGAACTCACAAGGGTTAGAAAAGTTTACATTGTAAGCAGAGAAGCGGAACAATACGCAGTTTGAAGAGGTGATACGACAATTCCTAGTCGAGTCAGGAAGCAAAAAAGTCATAGTATTATATCCATGGAGAGGCGTAAACCCATATGGGTTATACGGCACCAGGATAAATGGGAGGTAAACAGGCGTGTTCCAAGGAAAGAGACGGGGATGAGGAGTAGCATCAATTCCTTGGTTCAAGAACCCTTCACCAGTATCAAAACACCCTTATGAAACCATTAGGGCCCTAGAGCTAAGCCTCAACAACCCTGAAACTGAAGGTAAACAGAATTACTGCCAAAGATCATCTGCTGACTTCTACTGACCTCTGCTGAATAACTAAATTGGTTAAATTATAATTAAATTATAATTTTAATTAAATTATAATTTTAAGTCAAAATTGCTCTCTAAATTGCATTATAATGAATAAACTGAGCAAGCTCTTAATATATGACCCCAACTGACCCTGACCTCAGAGTTCCCTCAGACCGGAATCTTGCTCGCTTGAAAAAAATATCTCAACCAGTTTTGTAATAATTTGTGATCCATGTAATGGTTCTGTTCATATAATGGCTCAGTGGTTCGGTGGTTCATACAAAGGTTCGGCAGTTCATATAACTGCTCATTGGTTCATACAATGAGCGACTCATTTAAAGGTTCGTTCAGCGGTTAACATACAATGGTATATATGTCGTGCCGAATAGATAAAACTTGCTATTTTTTGTTCTTCTTGCTGAATAAGGCAAGCGAAAATTTGTGTATGCAATAATTTCGCAAAAATCATTCTGAACATAACGAAAAA
Source organism: Cherax quadricarinatus (assembly GCF_038502225.1). Classification (NCBI taxonomy): domain Eukaryota; kingdom Metazoa; phylum Arthropoda; class Malacostraca; order Decapoda; family Parastacidae; genus Cherax; species Cherax quadricarinatus. The sequence continues at coordinate 11,083,522 of NC_091350.1, read as the reverse complement.
AATATATTTAGTTGGATTAGGCTAAATTAAACCGAGCTTGTTATAATAAGGTTAGGTCAATTAGGTCAATTTTCTTTTGGCACAAAAGAACCTTAGGAAATATACATGTATCTTTAAACGTAAAGAAAATATATCTTTAAACGTATATATTTAAACGTGTAAGAGAAAATTTTTAGAAAGGACTTAATTTTAAATTGGTTCATGCTAACTGACCAATTTTACCTATTCGGCACTACATATACAATGGAAATAAGTAAAGGACCCCAATGGAAATAAGTCACTCTGTCTGACTTTTTTGGGTTATCCCAGGTTCTCTACACATATACTGCTATGTATGATAATTCTATGTAACTGTATTTGTGTATACCTGAATAAACTTACTCTTACAATTGTTCACGTGGCGTCATAGAAAACGAGCTGCTGTGGTAGGAAGACTAACTCGTCTATGTCATCAGCACAGAACTAGAGCGTGTGAATGCAAGTCACTGAGTTTAGTCTTTTGTATTCAATTTCAATTAGTAGTTTTTTTTATTAATATTGTCTACGAATGTCATTTTTACAGTTAACTTAAATATAAAATATATAAAAACAATGAAAATTATTTTTTTTAAGTAAATTTACATAAAATTCGCAATACGAGCGAATCTGAGCGATATTAATTGAATATCAATGGGAGGAGAGCAATGAGCTTAAATAAACATATCATACATAGGGATTATTTTATTATATGCAGTTGGCATGACGGGGAGTTTTCCCCATCCATCACAGACCGTAAAACAGTGCATGATAGAAAGTTACGCTACTACACGAAATTTAACGAGGGCAGACGTCAACGAGATCTGCAATGCTCTGATATTTTGATAATGGCTGAGGCGGCTAGGTTGGGCTTAACTGAAATATGTTACGTCAACTTTCTCTAATGACAGTTTTTTTTTTTTTTTTTTGTACCTCCTCTCTCTCTCTCCTTCCTAAAACTTCAAAAGTAATTCTTCGATCTGATGAGAAGTATTTTGTTCATTCTTCACAAATGCACACACAATATTAATCTCAATTACTTTTCCAGTACACTATTACCGCCCGGCTCCGGCTGGGATACAAGTATCTTGGGCAAGTTAAATCACCACCACCAGATTTATTATTATTATTAAAGATTAGCCGGTATTCTCCCGGCCCGGGCCTTTTCCAAGTGGTGGCCCGGCCTTGGCTCCTTCTTTAGAGAGTGTCTGAGACCTAAGTCTCCCATGGGAGGAGGCACAAGTACCTCCTCATCTTTGGGACCAACTGTCCCCAGGCCACAAGCTAGGCCTCTCTGGTCTGCCATCCCCGCCCCAAGGGGGCAAATGGGAATGACCCGGTGGCCTGGTGGCTAAAGCTCCCGCTTCACACACGGAGGGCCCGGGTTCGATTCCCGGCGGGTGGAAACATTTCGACACGTTTCCTTACACCTGTTGTCCTGTTCACCTAGCAGCAAATAGGTACCTGGGTGTTAGTCGACTGGTGTGGGTCGCATCCTGGGGGACAAGATTAAGGACCCCAATGGAAATAAGTTAGACAGTCCTCGATGACGCACTGACTTTCTTGGGTTATCCTGGGTGGCTAACCCTCCGGGGTTAAAAATCCGAACGAAATCTTATCTCTTATCTTACAGTCTTATGAGCTAAAGGCTCGGGCTCAGGCACCTACCCTACCCTAGAAGGATTAGGCATGGTATCGATGACCACCACCAGAAGTAGACCAAACGAAATGTAAACTTTGCCAGATGAACTATTGTCACACCCTGCGTCATTATGTACTGGAGTGCGATAAAATAAATGAATTTAGAGACAACTCACTCAGAAATGTTCAAGAAATGTCGAAGTATTTTACCCACAGTGGTATATTATAGACCCTTCTGGAAAAATACCCTGACTTTGCTCCATGTAAATAAAGCATGACCACATTGTGTGTGTGCGTGTACTCACCTAGTTGTGGTTGCAGGGGTCGAGTCACAGCTCCTCGTCCCGCCTCTTCACTGGTCGCTAGTGGGTCACTCTCCTTGCACCATTAGCTTTATCATACCTCTGCTTAAAGTTATGACTGGATCCTGCCTCCACTACATCGCTTCCCAAACTACTCCACTTCCTGACAACTCTGTGATTGAAGAAATACTTCCTAACATCCCTGTGATTCATCTGTCTTCAACTTCCAACTGTGTCCCCTTGTTGCTGTGTCCCATCTCTGGAACATTCTGTGTCTGTCCACCTTGTCAATTCCTCTCAGTATTTTGTATGTCGTTATCATGTCTCCCCTATCTCTCCTGTCCTCCAGTGTGTGTGTACTTACATAGTTGAGGTTGCAGGGGTCGAGTCCTAGTTCCCGTGTGTGTGTGTGTGTGTGTGTGTGTGTGTGTGTGTGTGTGTGTGTGTGTGTGTGTGTGTGTGTGTGTGTGTGTGTGTGTGTACTCACCTAGTTGTACTCACCTAGTTGAGGTTGCGGGGGTCGAGTCCGAGCTCCTGGCCCCGCCTCTTCACTGATCGCTACTAGGTCACTCTCTCTGAACCGTGAGCTTTATCATACCTCTGCTTAAAGCTATGTATGGATCCTGCCTCCACTACATCGCTTCCCAAACTATTCCACTTACTGACTACTCTGTGGCTGAAGAAATACTTCCTAACATCCCTGTGATTCATCTGTGTCTTCAACTTCCAACTGTATCTCCTTGTTACTGTGTCCAATCTCTGGAACATCCTGTCTTTGTCCACCTTGTCAATTCCTCTCAGTATTTTGTATGTCGTTATCATGTCCCCCCTATCTCTCCTGTCCTCCAGTGTCGTCAGGTTGATTTCCCTTAACCTCTCCTCGTGTGTGTGTGTGTGTGTGTGTGTGTGTGTGTCTGTGTGTGTGTGTGTGTGTCTGTGTGTGTGTGTGTGTGTGTGTGTGTGTGTGTGTGTGTGTGTGTGTGTGTGTGTGTGTGTGTGTGTGTGTGTTTGTGTGTACTCACCTATTTGTGGTTGCAGGGGTCGAGTCTTAGCTCCTGTGTGTGTCTGTGTGTGTGTGTGTGTGTGTGTGTGTGTGTGTGTGTGTGTGTGTGTGTGTGTGTGTGTGTGTTTGTGTGTCTGTGTGTGTGTCTGTGTGTGTGTGTGTGTGTGTGTGTGTGTACTCACCTATTTGTACTCACCTATTTGTGGTTGCAGGGGTCGAGTCCTAGCTCCTGGCCCCGCCTCTTCACCGGTTGCTACTAGGCCCTCTCTCTCCCGCTCCATGAGCTTTATCAAACCTCGTCTTAAAACTGTGTATGGTTCCTGCCTCCACTACGTCATTTTCTAGGCTATTCCACTGCCTTACAACTCTATGACTGAAGAAATACTTCCTACTATCTCTCTGACTCATTTGTGTCTTCAACTTCCAATTGTGGCCTCTTGTTTCTGTGTCCCCTCCCTGGAACATCCTGTCCTTGTCCACCTTGTCTATTCCACGCAGTATTTTATATGTCGTTATCATGTCTCCCCTGACCCTCCTGTCCTCCAGTGTCGTCAGGCCGATTTCCCTTAATCTTTCTTCATAGGACATTCCCCTTAGCTCTGGAACTAACCTTGTTGCAAACCTTTGTACTTTCTCTAGTTTCTTGACGTGCTTTATCAAGTGCGGGTTCCAAACAGGTGCTGCATACTCCAGTATGGGCCTGACATACACGGTGTACAGTGTCTTGAATGATTCCTTACTAAGGTGTCGGAATGCTGTTCTCAGGTTTGCCAGGCGCCCATATGCTGCAGCAGTTATCTGATTGATGTGTGCTTCCGGAGACATGCTCGGTGTTATACTCACCCCAAGATCTTTCTCCTTGAGTGAGGTTTGCAGTCTTTGGCCACCTAGCCTATACTCCGTCTGTGGTCTTCTGTGCCCTTCCCCTATCTTCATGACTTTGCATTTGGCAGGATTAAATTCGAGAAACCATTTGCTGGACCAGGTGTCCAGTCTGTCCAGGTCTCTTTGAAGTCCTGCCTGGTCCTCATCAGATTTAATTCTCCTCATTAACTTCACATCATCTGCAAACAGGGACACTTCTGAGTCTAACCCTTCCGTCATGTCGTTCACATATACCAAAAATAGCACTGGTCCTAGGACCGACCCCTGTGGGACCCCGCTCGTCACAGGTGCCCACTGTGATACATCATTACGTACCATGACTCGTTGTTGCCTCCCTGTCAGGTATTCTCTGATCCATTGCAGTGCCCTTCCTGTTATATGCGCCTGATGCTCTAGTGTGTGTGTGTGTGTGTGTGTGTGTGTGTGTGTGTGTGTGTGTGTGTGTGTGTACTCACCTATTTGTAGTTGCAGGGGTCGAGTCTTAGCTCCTGTGTGTGTCTGTGTGTGTGTGTCTGTACGGCAGGTAAACAAATCCCACTCTTCCTGCCAAAAGCCGACCGCACATTATTCTTAAAGCGAAGGAAATCACTACTGCTAAATATCTGCTTGAACAGCCGTATAATTATTTAGAAATTTCTTTTTTTTTTTTAACAAGGACCGTGTTTGTTTTGTTAAAGTAACAATCGTGTATTATGACTCTCGATGCCTATAAACTTGTAGACATGTATGTGTAAAATACCCTGAGGAAACACCCGCTGGCAGTAGTCATTTGCTGGTTCATCTTAAGAAATTATTTCTCAAAATTACGTTGTTATAGAGCTCACTGCGGTCTCAACAACTATTAATACATGCCAGACGAGTCTTTTATTTTCTCCTTTTCCTTTTGTTGACATTTATTTCCCGCTCCAGCTGCACGTCAGGCACTGCAACACCACCTCCGTGTCACCCCCAAACTCATCACAAACTTTTTTTTTATACAAGTATAATGAACCGGAGAAACCGCGGGTGAGTTTTTTATTACCATGCAAACATTCCTCAGAGGCGGCGCGGCACAGGACCAGCAAATAACTGAATTTCTTCAGTGTTGCTTGTGCAGGCGCCTGTATTTGCACTATCTCGTGTTTGTAGATGAATGGTTCAGAGAACCGACATGTTGATAAATTAGACACATGTGCAACTCTTGGGTATCTTTATTGAGGAAACGTCTCAATGTTGAGGGACTGATTACCTCATTCTCCTGTTCTTCAAGTTTCTCCTATGTATGGACTGATGAAGCCACTGTGTGGCGAAACGTTTCCTCAATAAAGATACCCAAGAGTTGCACATGTGTCTAATTTATCACTATCTCGTGTCTCTAGGCTATTTGTTTATTTGAAAAATTGTTTGTTACTAATATAAAAATACAATTAGTATTGCTATTATAATAAAAATAAATTATAATAAAAATTATTATTCTTGTTTCGGTCAGTTGGTCGAGTGATTTATGCACTGGCCTGGTGTGTTAAGACTCGCTTGCCATGGGTTTCATCCCCGCTTTGTCCATTTTTTTTTTATATTTTTTTCAGTCGTGAGCCCCACCAGGTGTATGATTTAAGTAATCCCCTTAATCACATAACCCCAGTCACCTGTAGGTCAATGTACGTAAGAACAGATGCAACTAACTCCCTGAAGAGATCCAGGAGCTATAAATCAACCCTCCAAAGAAGTCCATGAGCTGGGTATCAACACTAACACCCTCAAGAACATTAGTACCTGTAGCTTAACACCTTAACACCCTCAAAGGGAACGTGAGCTGTAGAACAACACTCAAGAGTCTAAAGTGCTGAAGCCTCAACCCAGTCAAATATAAAAAAAAGAATATTTGTATAGTTATTAATAAAGCCTATTAAATTTGTAGCTTTTTCTCGCGGTTTGCAGCAAATTTATCTATTTTCGTTCTTTAGGTTAAGTTAGTTTGTCCTCTACCAATAAAAAATAATTATTATAACGTATCATAAGGTCAATGGATGAAACATATGATAAAGGCGATAAAACTTTTTGACGTGGAACAAAACAGTTCCACCAAGCGCACTAGAAATTATTATTATTATTATAATCAAGGGGGAAGCGCTAAACCCGGAAGATTATACAGCGCCTGGGGGGGGGGATGTGGAAGGTATTCAGGCTTAATTTGGGGAACTGGAGCACAGATCCAATTCCCTAAATCAAGAGCCCCTCACCAACATCAAGGAACCTTCCTTGAGGGGAGCGCACTAGAAAGATCTGTCAGATAATCACTGTTTAATTAAGGCTCGTTGATCAGTCACCCATGTGACCGTCTTAACAATAGTGAAATGTTATTAAGAGGATGATGCAAGAGTTACACGCTCAGGATGCACATAATGACACACTGTAGGTGCACTTTCCTATATTTGTCAAATTTCAATATGCCATAAAAATGTTTTATTTATTCTTTTCTTACTAATATTCGGTTTTTAATGTTGTACAATCAAAAACGTACCGGTCAGATGGAGGGGGTCACGAGGAGGATGAGGGACAGAAGAGCAGAAGGGAAGGGACAGATTTTGAGCAAATTGCTTCGTACTTCAGATTCGAAAAGAATATATAAAAATAAATTATACCAATTTGAAGAAAGAATAACTTCATCAGTGAATATTTCTTTTCAATCTATTGAACAATTACGTATACCCATGCAAGTTTTTTGATAGATGCAACACATTCGCATATACTGCACCGCCGCGTAAAACTTGAATGGTGAGCATTTAGAATGATTTTGATTTTGGCGCCGAAGTGGCTAGTTTATTGTGCATGTCATATCCATCCTGATGAGGCTAGCACAAGAGCACATGGATACACATAAGACCTAGGAACAAGGCCTAGTAAGGGTTAACAGGAGTACATCTGGATTTGTATCTACAATTTATCTCATTTGTTGCAAGCAAATTTATATTTGCTTAATATGTCTGGCACCTTATTTTCATTAATAAGAGATACCTTGACATATCATAGGTCATTATACTGTTCATCTGAACGTTTAGTACATCAAACAGGTTCCTTCCCCCCTTCGTTTCAGAATGTATATGCCGTGGAATGGCCATAAATCTGTGAAAATATGACAAGAATTTTGTTTGTATCTTTACTTCTTATAATATTCATTAGGACAATTGTCCTGATACAGGTTTCAATCAGACGACGATCTGTCAAGAACATTTGAATACAGCGCTTCCCCATGATTATAATAATAATAATGTAATAATAATTTGTTACGAGCTGATACTGGCTTGTCAGGCTGGGCGCCTAGGATCATCCTATACCACACACACAAAGATAACTAGTTTTATTAGCTATTTTGTCTTTAATTCAGGTATTGCTGCCCTAATGCAAAAATTTGTGCAATTTTCTTCCCCGTCCCAAAATTATTCGGTGCCGTATGCCTTTGTACACAATCCTGTAAGGAAAAATTACATTTTTTTTCAGACATTTTAATAAATGGGGTAAAATAGACTAAATTTAAAAAAAATAAAAAACAAAAGTTTTGTTTATTTTTCAGTGTTATTTCCGTAGTTATATTCAATTTATAATTATTAATAATCCCGTGAGAAAAGTTTACATTTTTTATTAAAAAAAAAAAAAAAAAAATTGCCACAACAGGCTTCTGCGGCTACCAACAATGCAGAGCATAAATGCTAAAATAAATTAAGAAATTGGCACCCATACAGTTCAGTAATAATCCAGAACTTCCTCTAATTAAAATACACTAGTATTGCAAGTTTGAAGCTGAACTTAAAAGGCATTCTCCAGTTATTTCATGTTTATGTAAGATGTTGACCAAACGAAATGTAAACTTTGCCAGATGGACTATTGTGACACCTTGCATCATTATGTACTGGAGTGTGATCAAATTAATGAATTTAGAGACAACTCACTCAGAGATGTTCAAGAAATGGCAAAGTATTTTATCCACAGTGGTATATTACAGACCATTCTGGAGAAATACCCTGACTTTGCTAGCTGTAAATAATGCATTACCATGTGTGTGTGTGTGTGTGTGTGTGTGTGTGTGTGTGTGTGTGTGTGTGTGTGTGTGTGTGTGTGTGTGTGTGTGTGTGTGTATGTATGTATGTATGTATGTATGTATGTATGTATGTATGCAAGCATGCATGCATATATTTGTACGCTCGTGTGCATGTGTCTGTGCGTGCGCCCTCGTGTGCGTATGTGTGCGAGCGCGCGCTCGTGTGGGTGTATGACCCACTTAATATTTGTATTTATAACTCATTACAATTGTGACCAGGTGTGGACGTATCAGTGGTTCATTACTTTGTAATTTGTTCATGACTGTAACCATGTATAGGAGTGAGGCTGATTCATTACCTCTGTAACTTGCCATGATTGTGACCAGATCTACCTGGAGTTCATTACCTTTATAACTAGTTCAGCTATCAAAACTTTGGGGTCCAGTCCCTGGACCCATTATGTACCTTTGTAATCTTTTGACTACCGCCCACAGGATGGGTACGGGGTCCATAATAAAGATATTAATAATAAAGATATTAAACTAACTGTAGGTTTGCCAGGACGGGTCCTGCCGCGGGTCTTCTCCACGTATTGTCCTGACACCCAGTTATTGCGAAACAACAATATCCCAATTTGTTTAATAAGATTATTCCATGCGGTTTAGCGCTTCTTTTGATTATAATAATAATAATTAATAAAATGAGCGAATTGGTACTAACATATCTCACTGCCAATGCAAAGCTTCGTTTGAGTAAAATAATCAATGCTGAAAACTTGAAAACGATCAGAAGAGATTATCCAGTAAACACAATAAACAACAATCCTCCCTTTATTATTTTAGAAATTCGACATATTTGCATCTACACTGCCTAAAATTATAAAGCAACTTCCTTCTGGTATGATGCATCAATGTTTAAAGACCGAAGTTGTGCTGAAGGGACGTTTTCAACTTATGAAAAATACAATAATTTTTAAAAATAAAACTGACACACAGTCCAATAACAATTAGAATCTTACCTGAACTAGGATACACCAGCAGTGAAAATTTTTAGAATGTCGGAAGTATTTTCAGGTTATCCCACACAGATAATGGCACTGGTTTATAAAGTTATCAGATTGTTACCTACAGGTTTCATTAACGACCCAAAACATCGTCTAGTTATGGTACACCTCAGCTTGGCAAGGTGTCAAGCTCATATCAAGGGAAGGAACAAGATCAGAAGACAGGTTTAGAAGCTGAAGTTATTCGCACATAAAACACAACTGAGCAAAACGAAGGTATCTTTAGCATAGACAAACATCTCTCATGCATGCACATTACATGGACAGTTACCGATCCACGATTAGGCAACATTCTAAACCTAGTGTTAACTCGACAGGTCCGCTGCAATGATACTCAGCTCAAAAAGTCACCTCAGGAATACTGACCTATATGTCCTACGACCGTCAATCTTCACACCTCAGATGCTTCTGACTCACTATTTCCACCTAACCTCCAGACTTATACGATAACTGAAATCTGTGTCTTTGTAAAGCTCGACACAGGAAAACGTTGTCTCAATAAAAGCCTGTTTTGCAACTGCTGTTTGTCTGACCACCTTACATGGATCAGGTATGTGACATAAAAATGCTGTAAACGCTGACACTATGACGAAATATTGCAGATAATCCAAATTGTGCATGCTCCCTTTCTTGACTTAAACTGCAACGCACACCCCCCGTCACAATGAACACAACGTCAGCCAGCTTACCGAAAGTTAAGAGGCAAGCTCAAGAGCTGGAGGTAATCGCCAGGGAATTCGGCTAGATAATTACACACATAGACACGTAGTTAGCGGTCAGTGACCAAGTCTTCTACACCACCAACTCGTGTAGTTCTTCCGGTTTGGTACCGCAAGGAATGTATCACCTGACTTCCTCCTCTACGAACACAATTCTTGTACCATCCTCTTCCCTGTACAATCTTTCCAATCCCCCATCCTCTTTTGTCAACGTGTGTGCGTGTGATTACCCATTTGTAGCTATGTACGCAGAGCTTATACACGTATGTACGTACGCACGTGTGTGGGGGAGGGAGGGTACTCACCGAATTGTTGTTTGCGGTGGTCGAGATTTAGCTGCAGGCCCCGCCTCCTAGATCACCTTGATGAACATCACTAATTTATGGCCTCTTTGAGCCTTATCATATCTACTTTTGAAGCTGTGTACTGAGTTTCCTTTCACCACTGCCTCGTCCAATTCATTCCACTTATTAACCACCTTAAAACTAAAGAAATACTTCCTTACATCCTTATGGTTCATATGTATATTAAGCTTCCACCTGCGTCCCCCTTGATCCCGATCTATTTCTATCCCTCAGAATTTATGTCGTAATCATGTCTTCCTTTATCCTCTTCGAAGTCGTTAGAGTGATTAAGTTCCCTCAACCTCTCCACGAAGTACATTCCTCTCAATTCTGGTACTAGCCTGGTTGCAAATCTATATTTTTTCGACTTTTTCACATGCCTGACCAGGTCTGGAGTCCCTGCTGGAGCTAAATCACTGACTTAATACATGTTGCATATAAGTGTTGCATATGAGTGGGGAAGGGAGGTGCGTGAGGCATTACGTAGAATGAAAGGGGGTAAAGCAGCTGGATCTGACGGGATCATGACAGAAATGTTAAAAGCAGGGGGAGGGGATATAGTGTTGGAGTGGTTGATATTGTTGTTTAATAAATGTACGAAAGAGGGGAAGGTACCTAGGGATTGGCAGAGAGCGTGTATAGTTCCTTCATATAAAGGGAAGGGGGACAAAGAGACTAAAATTTATAGGAGAATAAGTTTGCTGAGTATACCAGGTAAAGTGTATGGTAGGGTTATTATTGAAAGAATTAGAGGTTAGACAGAGAGCAGGATTGTGGATGAACAAGGAGGCTTTAGAATGGCTAGATGTGTAGATCGTGTTTACATTGAAGCATATATGTGCATAGTATTTTGATAAAAGTAGGAAAGTTTTCATTGTATTTATGGATTTAGAAAAGGCATATGACAGAGTGGATAGTGAAGCAATGTGGCAGATGTTGCAAGTGTATGGAATAGGTAGTAAGTTACTAAATGTTGTGAAGAGTTTTTATGAGGATAGTGAGGCTCAGGTTACGGTATGCAGGAGGGAGGTAGATTACTTCCTAGTAAAAGTAGGTCTTGGACAGGGATGTGTAATGTCCCCATGGTTGTTTAACATATTTATAGACGGGGTTGTAAAAGAAGCAAATGCTAGGGTGTTGGGCAGAGGGATGGGATTAAATTATGGGGAATCAAATACAAAATGGGAGTTGACACAGTTACCTTTTGCTGATGATACTGTGCTTTTGGGAGATTCTAAAGAAAAGTTGCAAAGGTTAGTGGATGAGTTTGGGAGGGTGTGTAAAGGTAGAAGATTGAAAGTGAACATAGGTAAGAGTAAGGTGATGATGGTATCAAACGATTTAGATATTTGGGAGTTGACTTGTCGGCGGATGGGTTTATGAAGGATGAGGTTAACCATAGAACTGATGAAGGAAAAAAGGTGAGTGGTGCATTGAGGGATCTGTGGAGACAAAAAACGTTATCTATAGTGGTAACAACACTCTTGTATGGGTGTGAAGCATGGGTTATAAATGCTGCAACGAGGAGGAGGCTGGAGGCAGTGGAGATGTGTCTAAGGGAGATGTGTGGTGTAGGTATTATGCAGAGAATTTATAGTGTGGAAATTAGGAGGTGTGGAGTTACTAAAATTATATTCAGACTGAAGAGGGGTTGTTGAGGTGGTTTTGTCATTTAGAGAGAATGGAATAAAGTAGAATGACTTGGAGAGCGAATAAATCTGTAGAGGAAGGAAGGCAGGGTAGGGGTCGTCCTCGAAAAGGTTGGAGGGAGGGGGGTAAATGAGGTTTTGTGGGCGAGGGGCTTGGACTTCCAACAAGCGTGCGTGAGCGTGTTAGGGGTGAATGAAGACGAATGGTTTTTCGGATATGACGAGCTGTTGGAGTGTGAGCAGGGTAATATTGTTTTGAAGGGATTCAGGGAAACCAGTTAGCCAGACTTGAGTCCTGGAAATGGGAAGTACAATGCCTGCACTTTAAAGGAGAGGTTTGGGATATTGGCAGTTTGGAGGGATATCTAAATTGTCGTATCTGAGTGATTATGTATGATGGTGAAAGTGTTGAATGATGATGTTTTTTTAGGGGGGAGGTCACCCTGCCTCGGTGGGAAATGGTTATTCCCTCACCTCCAATTCGCATGACCTTGAATTTATTCAGTTTGAACGCAAGAAACCACATGTTTGACCATATTTGTAGTTTGCCGAAGTCTTTCTGAAATTTATCACTGGTTTCTCCTGTTCTTATTCTTCTCATCAGCTTTACATCATCCGCAGACACCCATATGATTCGATCCCCTCTGGTAGGCCGTTCACATATATTAGGAACAGCAGAGATCCTAGTACTGATTCTTGCAGAACCCCACTCATTACCCTCTCCAATTCTGATGCCTCATTTCTTACTGTTACTCTGCTTTGTGTTATTCGGGTACTCTTGACCCACTGGTGGACCCTGCCTTTTTATTACCTGTTCCTCTAGTTTCTGGATTAATCTCTTGTACGGTACTCTATCAAATGTTTTTTCTACAGTCCAAAAAGATGCAATCTGCACAACCGGATTTTCCATCCCCAAACCTCGGTACCCATGGAAATATTATCTGGTTCCACTGTTTTTGTTATATCCAGCTCAGCAGATTCATCACTTCTTTTGTTGTGCTGATGCTTTCTAGTACCTGTTGATCTGGTCTCACTACAGTTTCTTCTGGTAACTCTCCACTTTCTTCTGTACAGACCTCGTTGAATCTCTTCGAATACTTATCATTTTCTGTAAGTGTTCCATTTTCTTTGGTTCTGTTTAGCCTTTGATGCTTTATTATTTTCAAATTCTTTTAGTTTTCCTTCTTATTCTTGCGTATTCGTTTCTGACTCATGCCTGATCCCCCCCCCCCTCCTCCTCTTTTTTGCAGTTTTATTCGCGTTATATTTCTTCCAAATTACTATGCTCCTTTTCAATCTCTGCATTCATGTTTCTTTTCTGCATGCTTGGTACAAAGAATGTGTGGACTCACCTAATTGTGGTTGCAGGGATCAAGTCACAGCTCCTGGCCCCCGTCTCTTCACTGGTCGCTACTAGGTCACTCTCCCTGCTCCATCAGGTTTATCATACCTCTTTTTAAAGCTACGTATGGATCCTGCCTCCACTACATCACTTTCCAGACTATTTCACTTCCTGACAATTCTATGACTAACAAAATACTTCTTAACATCTCTTTGACTCATCTGAGTCTTCAACTTCCAATTATGACCCTTTGTTTCTGTGTCCCATCTCTGGACATCCTGTCTCTGTCCACCTTATCTATTCCTCTCAGTATTTTGCATGTCGTTATCATGTCTCCCCTAACCCTCCTGTCCTCCAGTGTCGTCAGGCCTATTTCCCTTAACCTTTCTTCGTATGACATTTCCCTTAGCTCTGGAACTAACCTTGTTGCAAACCTTTGCAATTTCTCTAATTTCTTGACGTGCTTGACCAGGTGTGGGTTCCAAACTGGTGTTGCATACTCCAGTATGGGCTTGACGTACACGGTGAACAGTCTTGAACGTTTCCTTACTGAGGTATCGTGTGTGTGTGTGTGTGTGTGTGTGTGTGTGTGTGTGTGTGTGTGTGTGTGTGTGTGTGTGTGTGTGAGAGAGAGAGAGAGAGAGAGAGAGAGAGAGAGAGAGAGAGAGAGAATGGGGAGGGGGAGTTGGAAAGGAAGGGTGTGGCCATACGTCCCATCTCCGTCAATCACCAAGTGCCGGATGTGACATTACACACACAAAGGATGCCAACCATTACATTACGACAGTCATCAGCCAGTAATTACATCTTAAAGAGAAATTTCATTTACCAGGGACTGGAGGGGGAGGGATGAGAGTAATTAAGGCCACCCCTCCCTCCATTCTCCTTACATAAAAAAACCCTCACGAACTATATCTTATAGCCTGACATTTATAATAATTAGAGGCGGTGATGTGTGTTTTATATCCATGGGATTTAAGAACGTGGAAACGTCCAAACAGTTGATGGAGATATTAGGAAAGTGTAAGTGGCGATACAGCTGGAAAACATTGATTATTAAGTCTTATTTAAAGGTGAATTAAAGGAACTAACAGAGTAAGACTTATTTACACGATTAAAGCCCCAGACAGTGGTTAAAACTTCGTTGAGTAAGGCTTACTGTTTATGTGACTAATTTAACATTTGTGGGCTTTATCTATCTTACAAAGTCTAAAAAAAAAAAAAAGGTACGGTGCATCCATAGGCTATATCACACAAATCAAATAATTTTAATATTATAAAGCAAATAGAGATGAAAAGGTTTTCAGGAAATAAATTTATGTAATTTTATGATAAAAAAAAGTTAATCGTTCACTCCAGTCTTCTTACAGTTGCAGCTAGTATACTGTTTATTCCATATCCATCTTGTGGACATGAATATATATGAAACTTACTAGATAATGTACAGTTACTGTGATCATTGCCCGTGTATATGCCAAACTGCCAAAAGTACTTACAACTAAGCCTAAGCCTAGCACTACTTCCTTTCATGCTCTTATCCACGTTCGTGTTATCGTCCATCATTACTACCACAACTACCATTGCGTTCTTCCCTCACCCTCTACCGTATTATCTTCGGCCTTCTTTACTTTTCTCGCCCTTATAGTGACTTGACAATGGCCCAGAATGGACCATTAAGTCATGATAAGGTTCCTTTCAAAAATGCGGATTTTTTGTGAAATGGTCCAGCCACTGCATTGTGAATTATTATCTTTCTAATCGCTCTGATTTTACACTGAAATTCAGCATATGTTAAAACATTTATGATGCAGAGACTAAGGCTTCGACTTTTTGACTAACTAGACAGAGAAAACCCACAATGCACCAGTTTCGGTTTCTTGTATTTTTTACATCGATATCTTGGCTCCCCAGTTTACATGTTGGCGGTGGTCGTAGTGGTTTGTTGGTCAGAAAACTGGACAATTGTCTCTTGACACGGGTCTTATTCAAATGACCTCATAACTGGTTAAGCATCCAGGGAAATGAAAAAGAAATGTATTCGTTTTGGACACCTTTACTTAAAACATTTCAGTCCATGGACCTCGATCACACGAAGTGATCAAAGTCCAAGAACCGAAATGTTTTAAAGGTGTCGAAAGTGAATGCATTCATGTCAGAGTTCCATCAAGTTGCCGACAGTCGTTTGCCTTCTTACCACACTGGTGAATCATCTGCTGACTTACCCAAGCTTGGTTTTACACACCACTTAAAAACAATGGATCACTATCTAGTAGTGTTCCCAATGTGAATTTTGGTTATTGGGATATAAATACTGCTGACTACGTGAAGGGTCATTACGTCTTCAATTGCCTGTTACGTAAATTTACACTAATCGGGAAATTGCCAATGACGTAACTTTGCGCCGAACTCAAGACCCCCCGAAATGGTCTAAATTCCTGGTTTAGCCTAATCAGAGGAACCAGGTCTGTGCCATAGGTATGCACACTAAAAAAAAATTGTGCTGTGTGCAGGGCATTGTGAGAGCCAATAAATGATATTTACATTCTACATGTGAATGAACAATAAATATAAATGAAATATATGAAAACAAAGATATAATTGTAAAACATGGTCCATAAAATGTAGCTAGAAAAAAGTAAAAAAAATAAAACGGCAGCTTCCTGCACACATCAAACAGTTGCCATAAAATAATCACAGACATCAGCTTCAAAAAAAATACCTTCCTATCTCCATAATTAATATATTGAAAATGGTATAAAATACCGAAAAGTGAATAATTAAGACATCTGCAACGGTTGGGTATCTTTATTGTTGGAACGTTTCGCCTACACGGGCTTCTTCAGTCAAAAACAGAAGCAGCAGCAGGTGTAGTAGCGAAATGTTTATGTCATCAGTCCAACCTTGGGGAAATAGTATGTGAGGTGGTCAGTCCCTCAGCTCCTTGGAGCTGGACTCCTCTGCAAGCTAAGGGACTGACCACCTCCAATACTATTTCTCCAAGGGTGACGGACTGCTTACATCATCATGTCAATACTACACCAGCTGCCTCTATTTGACTAAAGCCTACTGTGTAGGCGATACGTTTCAACAATAAAGATACCCAAATGTTGCACGTGTTTCTTAATAATCTTGATAAATAATAATCAGATATCACACATTCTCGTCTTATTACACTTCTAAAATCAAGGAGAATTTTTTCTGGGCAGGATAAAATTATTTTACTTAATCAAAATCGCCGGCACCCAGGGGCACATTTTGGTTCCATTAGCAGTTTAATAAAGGTTAAGATTATTTGTCAACTGTTCACCACCAGTCAAAAATACTTTAATATCTAAGATAGGGCTCAAGTTAACTCTCAAGTTATAAACTTTAAATGATATACACATTTTTGTGCATAGAAGAAATCATAATAAAACGTGACTGCATAAATAATAAAAATACGATTGTGAAATATAGAGAATCAAACGTGAGCACTTTCACGTACTTACACATCTTTAGAGTAATAAAGACAGGTAAGGGTAACATTTTGTATGTTCCTAGGTGAGGTACCTCGCTCGGGTATCACGCAGGTGAGGGGATACCTCGCTTGGGTATCACGCAGGTGAGGGGATACCTCGCTTGGGTATCACGCAGGTGAGGTGGTGCCTCAGAGTTTGAAGCCACTATGTCCCATTATCTTCTGTTGAGAGACTGAAAGTCTAACCATCTTTCAGCTCTCAAAAACTCGTATGTGTGTGTGTGTGTGTGTGTGTGTGTGTGTGTGTGTGTGTGTGTGTGTGTGTGTGTGTGTGTGTGTGTACTCACCTAGTTGTAGTTGCAGGGGTCGATTCACAGCTCCTGGCCCTGCCTCTTCACTGGTCGCTACTAGGTCACTCTTTCTTCTCCGTGAGCTTTATCATACCTCTTCTTAAAGCTATGTATGGATAATGCCTCTACTGCATCACTTCCCAGACTATTCCACTTCCTGACAACTCTGTGACTGAAGAGATACTTCCTAACATCCCTGTGATTCATTTGAGTCAAACTTCCAATTGTGACCCTTTGTTGCTGTGTCCCATCTCTGGAACATCCCGTCTGTCCACCTTGTCAATTCCTCTCAGTATTTTATATATATTTTTTTTTTTTTTTTTTTTTTTTTTTTATTATCACACTGGCCGATTCCCACCAAGGCAGGGTGGCCCGAAAAAGAAAAACTTTCACCATCATTCACTCCATCACTGTCTTGCCAGAAGGGTGCTTTACACTACAGTTTTTAAACTGCAACATTAACACCCCTCCTTCAGAGTGCAGGCACTGTACTTCCCATCTCCAGGACTCAAGTCCGGCCTGCCGGTTTCCCTGAATCCCTTCATAAATGTTACTTTGCTCACACTCCAACAGCACGTCAAGTATTAAAAACCATTTGTCTCCATTCACTCCTATCAAACACGCTCACGCATGCCTGCTGGAAGTCCAAGCCCCTCGCACACAAAACCTCATTTACCCCCTCCCTCCAACCCTTCCTAGGCCGACCCCTACCCCGCCTTCCTTCCACTACAGACTGATACACTCTTGAAGTTATTCTGTTTCGCTCCATTCTCTCTACATGTCCGAACCACCTCAACAACCCTTCCTCAGCCCTCTGGACAACAGTTTTGGTAATCCCGCACCTCCTCCTAACTTCCAAACTACGAATTCTCTGCATTATATTCACACCACACATTGCCCTCAGACATGACATCTCCACTGCCTCCAGCCTTCTCCTCGCTGCAACATTCATCACCCATGCTTCACACCCATATAAGAGCGTTGGTAAAACTATACTCTCATACATTCCCCTCTTTGCCTCCAAGGACAAAGTTCTCTGTCTCCACAGACAGAGAATATCTCCAGAGAATATCTCCTGTCCTCCAGTGTCGTCAGGTCGATTTCCCTTAACCTCTCCTCGTAGGACATGCCCCTTAGATTCGGGACTAGTCTTGTTGCAAATCTTTGCACCTTCTCTAATTTCATTACATGCTTGGGTAGGTGTGGGTTCCAAACTGGTGCTGCATACTCCAATATAGGTCTGACGTACACGGTGTACAGAGTCCTGAGCGATTCTTTATTGAGATGTCGGAATGCTATTCTTAGGTTTGCTAGGCGCCCACATGCTGCAGCAGTTATTTGGTTGATGTGCGCCTCAGGAGATGTGTCCGGTGTTATACTCACTCCTGATGTGGCTGTATAACAGCTTCGGATCAGATTTGGCTTTCGCTGCTATGTTATTCTCATATTGTCGTTGGGCCTCCCTTCTTATCTGTGTATATTCATTTCTGGCTCTACGATTGCTCTCCTTATTCTCTTGGGTCCTTTGCCTTCTATACTTCCTCCATTCTTTAGCACACTTGGTTTTGGCCTCTCTACACCTTTTGAGTGAACCAATGACTCATCCTGGCCTTCTCGTTATTTCTGTTATCTTTGGGTACAAACCTCTCCTCAGCTTCCTTGCATATTGTTGTAACATTCCATCATCTCACTGACTTCCCTGCTAGTGCTCTGTCCCACTGAAACTCGTGCAGAAAATTCTTCATGCCTCTGTGGTTCCCTCTCTTGTAGTTTGGCTTCGTTCATCCTGCCATTCCTGCTTCCCTCCCCACTTGTAATTCTACCACGTATTTGAAGCTCAGAATCACGTGGTCACTGGCCCCGAGGGGTTTTTCATATGTGATGTCCTCAATATCTGCACTACTCAAGGTGAATATTAGGTCCAGTCTTGCTGGTTCATCCTCTCCTCTCTCTGCCAGTGTCCCTTACGTGTTGGTACATGAGGGTTTCCAGTACTACCAACATCTTAGCCCTCCACGTTTCTGGGTCCCCATGTGGCTCCAAGTTCTCCCAGTCAATTTCTTTGTGACTGAAGTCGCCCACAATCTGTAGCTTTGCCCTGCTGGCCACTTCAGCCAGCGTGTCAACCATCGCTCTGTTACTCTTATCATACTCTTGCCTTGGCCTCCTGCTGTTCTGTGGTGGGTTATACATCACTGTAATTACTACCTTGGGACCTCCAGACTGAAATGTTCCCATTATGTAGTCTCTTGCTTCTCCTCTGTCTCCTCTCTCCAGCTCATCAAAATCCCATTGGTTTTTGATGAGCAGTGTCACTCCTCCACCCCCTCTGTTTCGTGTGTGTGTGTGTGTGTGTGTGTGTGTGTGAGAGAGAGAGAGAGAGAGAGAGAGAGAGAGAAATATTGGAAATCATCAAAGAGTTGTCAGCCTATTCACTGTCTTACAACATAGTTTTCAGAAGTACAGTACCTCCTCATTATAAAATAGAAACTTTAACCACAGGTTGGTTTTACACACTTTAAGTAAAATAGAAAGCTAATTAGTAAAAACAAACATGATGGGGAAATTGTGCAGAGAACATATGGAAAGAATTAGTGTATATTATGGAAAGTCACATTAAAACGCTTGACTAATATAAAAAACATACCACAGTGAAAAAATAACAGATTATAGTGTTCATTTTTTCACTGTTATCTCTATGTATATAATAGTGATATTTTTTTTTATTCATACTTGTTCGAATAATTTATAGTCATTAGGCACTTTTTAATAATCTAGTTTAATGTTTAACCAAAAATATTTTAATTTTAGTGGAAAATTTTTAATTTCTTAAAAAGTTAGGAAAACTAAAAACGAAAAAAAAAAGTGAAAAATTGCCAAATATTCAAGTTTTTCAAAGAGATAGTAATTATCACACTCAGACCGGGCCGCGGGGGCGCTGACCTCCGAAACCCTCTCCAGGTCCAGGAATGCTCAGTGTTACAAATTCACTATTATTAAAATCATAGATTCAGTTTGCATTAAACGATTTTTTAATCAACGTCTTGTTTAACATCTTATAATGAATGTGGCAAAAATTTCTCACCTGGATGTTTAAATGGAAATTTAAATTATATTTAGATCTAGAAAAACAAAAACGCCACAATTTCCTTACAAAATCTACGCTCTTCAAGGAGACCCTTGATGCTCAGGGGCCTTTTATCTAGAGCACTGAGGTAACCCTTCCCTTTCCTTCCCTCAAACCTTATCACCTTCCATTTCCCAGATGCTGCATAACCCTTACGGTTTTAGGGATTCCTAAACAATAATATACTGAATGCCTTCCATAACTCAAAGTCAGATTATACCTAAGGACAAATAACTGAAAAAATATATAAATACATTCACTGCACATAATTATTCACATATTGTACATAAATATTCATGTTATCCTAGTATTTTCTCTGGCTAACGTGAAGCAGAGGTCGCGCATGACACCACACTTACATCTCTATTAGAGACAGTTCAGTCCTGGGACACTGGTCAATAAGTCCCAAATAAACAAACATTTTTATAAAGTAGTGTACTGTACGGTGTACAATTAGTGTACGTAACTTACATGTATAAACTACTTTATAGAAAACCCCCCTTGTCTGAAAACTATCTTGTACAAGAATGGTATACAATACCGACAAGATGAAGATTTAGACACATGTGCAACATGTAGGTACCCAGATGTTGCACGTGTGTCTAAATCTCAAAACTTGTAACTACTAGACAATGAGACACACAGTACAGTAGAATAAGAATAATTATTTTATACTATATTGAAAGTATTCAGTAATTTAATGAAAAAATCCAATTAAAATAAACTAAGGATGAAGTTTGGTACCTGAATTGATACAAGGAAAAAATGTCTTTGTAGTAATAAATGAGAGTTGAAGATTGAAACAATAACAGTGACAATAGTGGATGAGAGAGTTTCAGGATTTGTTCGGCATAATCAGTTGTTGTTGTAAGGAGGTGTTTTTCTAACAGTAGTTTTGAAGTGGCTGTCAGACAGGGAGCCTCTGGAATCTTCAGGCAGAGTTGCTGATTTTAGGTCCTCTTATGCACATTGAGTTTTTACACTAGATGGAAACGTATCCAATAAAGATGTCCGAAGTGTATATACGTGTAGCATGAACGTATAGCAGGTCCACGTAGCATGAACGTATAGCAGGTCCACGTAGCATGAACGTATAGCAGGTCCACGTAGCATGAACGTATAGCAGGTCCACATAGCATGAACGTATAGCAGGTCCACGTAGCATGAACGTATAGCAGGTCCACGTAGCATGAACGTATAGCAGGTAGCATGAACGTATAGCAGGTCCACGTAGCATGAACGTATAGCAGGTCCACGTAGCATGAACGTATAGCAGGTGTAGCATGAACTTATATCAGGTCCAAGTAGCATGAACGTATAGCAGGTCCACGTAGCATGAACGTATAGCAGGTCCATGTAGCATGAACGTATAGCAGGTCCATGTAGCATGAACGTATAGCAGGTCCACGTAGCATGAACGTATAGCAGGTCCATGTAGCATGAACGTATAGCAGGTCCATGTAGCATGAACGTATAGCAGGTCCACGTAGCATGAACGTATAGCAGGTCCACGTAGCTTGAACGTATAGCAGGTCCACGTAGCATGAACATATAGCAGGTCCACGTAGCTTGAACGTATAGCAGGTCCACGTAGCTTGAACGTATAGCAGGTCCACGTAGCTTGAACGTATAGCAGGTCCACGTAGCTTGAACGTATAGCAGGTCCACGTAGCATGAACGTATAGCAGGTCCACGTAGCATGAACGTATAGCAGGTCCACGTAGCATGAACGTATAGCAGGTCCATGTAGCATGAACGTATAGCAGGTCCACGTAGCATGAACGTATAGCAGGTCCACGTAGCATGAACGTATAGCAGGTCCATGTAGCATGAACGTATAGCAGGTCCATGTAGCATGAACGTATAGCAGGTCCATGTAGCATGAACGTATAGCAGGTCCACGTAGCATGAACGTATAGCAGGTCCACGTAGCATGAACGTATAGCAGGTCCACGTAGCTTGAACGTATAACAGGTCCACGTAGCATGAACGTATAGCAGGTCCACGTAGCATGAACGTATAGCAGGTCCACGTAGCATGAACGTATAGCAGGTCCACGTAGCTTGAACGTATAGCAGGTCCACGTAGCATGAACGTATAGCAGGTCCACGTAGCATGAACGTATAGCAGGTCCATGTAGCATGAACGTATAGCAGGTCCATGTAG
The DNA here is from genome assembly GCF_038502225.1 of Cherax quadricarinatus. Classification (NCBI taxonomy): domain Eukaryota; kingdom Metazoa; phylum Arthropoda; class Malacostraca; order Decapoda; family Parastacidae; genus Cherax; species Cherax quadricarinatus. The sequence goes on along the minus strand of NC_091350.1, from coordinate 11,061,443 downwards.
CATGAACGTATAGCAGGTCCATGTAGCATGAACGTATAGCAGGTCCACGTAGCATGAACGTATAGCAGGTCCACGTAGCATGAACGTATAGCAGGTCCACGTAGCATGAACGTATAGCAGGTCCACGTAGCATGAACGTATAGCAGGTCCACGTAGCATGAACGTATAGCAGGTCCACGTAGCATGAACGTATAGCAGGTCCATGTAGCATGAACGTATAGCAGGTCCATGTAGCATGAACGTATAGCAGGTCCACGTAGCATAAACGTATAGCAGGTCCACGTAGCATGAACGTATAGCAGGTCCACGTAGCATGAACGTATAGCAGGTCCACGTAGCATGAACGTATAGCAGGTCCACGTAGCATGAACGTATAGCAGGTCCACGTAGCATGAACGTATAGCAGGTCCACGTAGCTTGAACGTATAGCAGGTCCACGTAGCATGAACGTATAGCAGGTCCACGTAGCATGAACGTATAGCAGGTCCACGTAGCATGAACGTATAGCAGGTCCACGTAGCATGAACGTATAGCAGGTCCACGTAGCATGAACGTATAGCAGGTCCACGTAGCATGAACGTATAGCAGGTCCACGTAGCTTGAACGTATAGTAGGTCCACGTAGCATGAACGTATAGCAGGTCCACGTAGCATGAACGTATAGCAGGTCCACGTAGCATGAACGTATAGCAGGTCCACGTAGCATGAACGTATAGCAGGTCCACGTAGCTTGAACGTACAGCAGGTCCACGTAGCATGAACGTACAGCAGGTCCACGTAGCTTGAACGTATAGCAGGTCCACGTAGCTTGAACGTATAGCAGGTCCACGTAGCATGAACGTATAGCAGGTCCACGTAGAATGAACGTATAGCAGGTCCACGTAGCATGAACGTATAGCAGGTCCACGTAGCTTGAACGTATAGCAGGTCCACGTAGCATGAACGTATAGCAGGTCCACGTAGCATGAACGTATAGCAGGTCCACGTAGCATGAACGTATAGCAGGTCCATGTAGCATGAACGTATAGCAGGTCCACGTAGCATGAACGTATAGCAGGTCCACGTAGCATGAACGTATAGCAGGTCCACGTAGCCTGAACGTATAGCAGGTCCACGTAGCATGAACGTATAGCAGGTCCACGTAGCATGAACGTATAGCAGGTCCACGTAGCATGAACGTATAGCAGGTCCACGTAGCTTGAACGTATAGCAGGTCCACGTAGCATGAACATATAGCAGGTCCACGTAGCTTGAACGTATAGCAGGTCCACGTAGCTTGAACGTATAGCAGGTCCACGTAACATGAACGTATAGCAGGTCCACGTAGCATGAACGTATAGCAGGTCCACGTAGCATGAACGTATAGCAGGTCCATGTAGCATGAACGTATAGCAGGTCCACGTAGCATGAACGTATAGCAGGTCCACGTAGCATGAACGTATAGCAGGTCCATGTAGCATGAACGTATAGCAGGTCCATGTAGCATGAACGTATAGCAGGTCCATGTAGCATGAACGTATAGCAGGTCCACGTAGCATGAACGTATAGCAGGTCCACGTAGCATGAACGTATAGCAGGTCCACGTAGCTTGAACGTATAGCAGGTCCACGTAGCATGAACGTATAGCAGGTCCACGTAGCATGAACGTATAGCAGGTCCACGTAGCATGAACGTATAGCATGTCCACGTAGCTTGAACGTATAGCAGGTCCACGTAGCATGAACGTATAGCAGGTCCACGTAGCTTGAACGTATAGCAGGTCCACGTAGCATGAACGTATAGCAGGTCCACGTAGCTTGAACGTATAGCAGGTCCACGTAGCTTGAACGTATAGCAGGTCCACGTAGCATGAACGTATAGCAGGTCCACGTAGCATGAACGTATAGCAGGTCCATGTAGCATGAACGTATAGCAGGTCCACGTAGCATGAACGTATAGCAGGTCCATGTAGCATGAACGTATAGCAGGTCCATGTAGCATGAACGTATAGCAGGTCCATGTAGCATGAACGTATAGCAGGTCCATGTAGCATGAATGTATAGCAGGTCCATGTAGCATGAACATATAGCAGGTCCATGTAGCATGAACGTATAGCAGGTACACGTAGCATGAACGTATAGCCGGTCCACGTAGCATGAACGTATAGCAGGTCCATGTAGCATGAACGTATAGCAGGTCCATGTACCATGAACGTATAGCAGGTCCATGTAGCATGAACGTATAGCAGGTCCACGTAGCATGAACGTATAGCAGGTCCACGTAGCATGAACGTATAGCAGGTCCACGTAGCATGAACGTATAGCAGGTCCATGTAGAATGAACGTATAGCAGGTCCACGTAGCATGAACGTATAGCAGGTCCACGTAGCATGAACGTATAGCAGGTCCACGTAGCATGAACGTATAGCAGGTCCACGTAGCATGAACGTATAGCAGGTCCATGTAGCATGAACGTATAGCAGGTCCACGTAGCATGAACGTATAGCAGGTCCACGTAGCATGAACGTATAACAGTTCCATGTAGAATGAACGTATAGCAGGTCCATGTAGCATGAACGTATAGCAAGTCCACGTACCATGAACGTATAACAGTTCCATGTAGAATGAACGTATAGCAGGTCCACAAAGCATGAACGTATAGCAGGTCCACGAAGCATGAACGTATAACAGTTCCATGAAGCATGAACGTATAGCAGGTCCACGTAGCATGAACGTATAGCAGGTCCATGTAGAATGAACGTATAGCAGGTCCACGTAGCATGAACGTATAGCAGGTCCACGTAGCATGAACGTATAGCAGGTCCACGTAGCATGAACGTATAACAGTTCCATGTAGAATGAACGTATAGCAGGTCCATGTAGCATGAACGTATAGCAAGTCCACGTACCATGAACGTATAACAGTTCCATGTAGAATGAACGTATAGCAGGTCCACGTAGCATGAACGTATAGCAGGTCCACGTAGCATGAACGTATAACAGTTCCATGTAGAATGAACGTATAGCAGGTCCATGTAGCATGAACGTATAGCAAGTCCACGTACCATGAACGTATAACAGTTCCATGTAGAATGAACGTATAGCAGGTCCACAAAGCATGAACGTATAGCAGGTCCACGAAGCATGAACGTATAACAGTTCCATGTAGCATGAACGTATAGCAGGTCCACGTAGCATGCACGTATGGCAGGTCTATGTCGCGTGCAAGTATAGCAGGTCCACATAACATGCACGTGTAGCATGTACGTATAGAAGGTCCATATAGAAAGCTAACTTGTAGCAGGTGTTTGTTAACTTGTAGCGCGTCTTATGTACAAGAATGGTATATAATACCGACAAGATGAAATTAAGACACATGTGCAACATCTGGGTATCTTTATTGTAGACGTTTCGCCATCAAGTGGCTTTATCAATACAAATTCTAGGACATAACTTGAAGACAGTAGAACTATATACAGAAGATGAGGTAATCAGTCCCTCAACCTAGGAGTAGGTGCGAAGAGCACCGTAGTCGTGGAGATTCTGAAGATTCAGAATCTCCACGACTACGGTGCTCTTCGCACCTACTCCTAGGTTGAGGGACTGATTACCTCATCTTCTGTATATAGTTCTACTGTCTTCAAGTTATGTCCTAGAATTTGTATTGATAAAGCCACTTGATGGCGAAACGTCTACAATAAAGATACCCAGATGTTGCACATGTGTCTTAATTTCATCAGCGCGTCTTATCTAACATGCAGTAATTCTTTGCTAATGTGTAACAGGTCTCAGCTAACATATAAAAATGTTTTAGCTGGCCCTGTGCTGCTAAGACCCCCGTCAGGAAACACACTGTTTCCTGACAAACCTTACCCAACTATACCCCCTGCTAAAACTACACTTCCTGTAGCCTTCAAAGACGCCGTCTTCTTGAACAGCTCCTATACCTGAAGGATACTTGAAACACGTTTCCAAGAGTCAATACCCCCGCAGCCCGGCTCCAAGCTGAAGGATCAAGATTTGATCAACCAAGCTGTTACTATGAATGGTTTGAAAAACCGACAAGTTGAAGATTGAGACACTTATGCAGCATATGGGAATCTTTATTCAGGAAACGTTTCGCCACACAGTGGCTTCATCAGTCCAATACAAAGAGGAAGGCGTAAGGAGAGGAGGAGTGTGAGGTAATCAGTCCCTCAACCTGGAGTCGATGTGTTCAGTCCATCAATCTTGTAGAATGTACAGCATAGGGCCGTAGACGTGGCTTATATACTGTAGTGAGGTGAGGTGAAGCAGGCGGAGGCGGGGTCATAGTGGTACCATCCACTAGTCGAAGTAGGTCTTCGTCCAAAGGTTGAACAAGTGTTGAAGAATTCTTTGTAACAAGATCCCATGATGCTGCAGTGTCTAACAGTTGTGATGAATGGTTTGAAAAACCGACAAACCGCCTGCTTCACCTCACCTCACTACAGTATATAAGCCACGTCTACGGCCCTATGCTGTACATTCTACAAGATTGATGGACTGAACACATCGACTCCAGGTTGAGGGACTGATTACCTCACACTCCTCCTCTCCTTACGCCTTTCTCTTTGTATTGGACTGATGAAGCCACTGTGTGGCGAAACGTTTCCTGAATAAAGATTCCCATATGCTGCATAAGTGTCTCAATCTTCAAGCTGTTACTGCTGGACGCACGCAGTCCGGCGTGTCATGAATGGCCTTAAGGAATTTGCCCAGTTCCCTCTTCAAAACCGCTATGATGATTATTATTATCAAAACCAAGCGTTAAACCTACAAGGGTCATACAGCGCTGCAAGAGCGCCTAGTAGTTTTTTGGTAATTCCCGTATGCACGGAGAGAGGCACTGAAGAACCGGGGACTTATTGACACTCAAGTTCTTTCGTAGTGCTCAAAGAGAGAAATCTGGCTTTCTCAGTACATTTTCCAATGTTCTAATCTTCAGATCACTCGTGACTTGACCTGACCTTTGCCTCTTCCTCTTCATTTGATGTCGTCTAACTTTCCTTTGCCTTTCCCGCCTTCCGACTTTCATGGCTCACGAAATCATAACACGATTGCAAATAAATCACAAAACGGGTGGGACTTGTACCTACATTCCTGAGAGTTTTAAGGCTCGCCCCCTCGAGCCCCACCCGTTCTGTGGTTTGATTCCGATTTCCTATTTCTTGCTTATCTTTCCCAGCCTAGGTCAGTAGGCCTACCAAACCATACCACGGGTGGGGTTAGAACTCGCGATCAGAGAATCGCAAAACTCCAGACCGTCGCGTTAGCCACTGGACCAGCTAGCCACAATAAGATTAATCCAACTAGGTATATTTGTACACCATAGGAAGGTTAACATAGGCACCACTGTGGCCACAAATGCAAGTTTTTACAGACGAATATCTCGCTAGTGTGGCCAAGCTAGAGGGAGCCACGGTCACGCTAACGGGAGCCACGGTCACACCAGCGAGATATTAGTCTGTAAAAACTTGCATTTGTGATCACAGTGGTGCCTATGCTAACCTTCCTATGGTGTACAAATATACCTAGTTGGATGAATCTTATTGTTGCTAGCTGGCCCAGTGGCTAACGCGTCGGTACGGAGAACTAACCCTACCCGTGGTATGGTTTGTTTGCAATCGTGTCAATACGATTTCGTGAGCCAGTAGGCCTACTTCAGTGCTTCTCTGCCCCCTTGGGGACAGGTGTTATTGTGATGAGGTACTTTAATATCTACTGCCTTGAGATGCAATTTACTCTCATTACTTTGTCTCCAGTCCTGCTCGGTATGGGCCAGATCTCCAGTAGTGTTACTATTATTACTACTAATTCCCTTTTTCCCTCTCCCATTCCCTTGTCTTCGGCCGTCTTAATTTTTTCTCGTCTTAGTTGTGATTGCCAATGGTCCAGGACTAACTGAAACGTCTTTATAAGATTCATTTCCTACGAACGGGTTATTTGTAAACTGTGAATCCAGGCTAACATGTAGCTGGTCTAAAACAGCTCTTACTGCCTCAGTGCTAACGTGGTAGTTTTGTGCTAAGTCACATAATAAGAATGGCCGCTGAAGTTAGCAATCCACCAGCTGACACTACTCTCGAGCAGTATGTGCTAATCTTGTGACTCAGCTGTTGCTAAATCAATAAGTCAGCGAAATTTGCTCAAGTCTAGCACTTTATTTTTGTTCTATATAATGTGTGGCAATAAACTGAAGTGATACCAACATAATATATATAGCAAGGCACAAAGAGTAATTTTAGGAAACTTTATAAGACTAGGTTTTACTTGTACAATCAAGAGGCTTTTTTTTTTAAGTCAATAAAGAAAAAGTAACAGGCTAAACAAAATATAATTACTATTATGTAGCTAAAGGTAGTTGTAGCAAAAACCAATACAATATTCCCAGAGGGGTAACGCATTATCAGAACAGCCTGGGAGAGCATAATACAATATATATGAGGGAGAAAAGGGTCAAGGGTGGCGGTGAGGTGCTAATATTAGGAGGAGAGAGTTTCAATATGATAACTGGCTACTGCAATATATTTTGCTCAAGAACTGGGTTGTCAGAGGTTATACCGACTGAAAACTTTCTTCGTTTTATAACAAGAGTATCGGAAGTTCCAATGAAGGCAGTTTCTAAACACTTTTCCTTGAATTTGTTATCCTCCTTGATGGTTAGTTTGGCCTCAGTCTGTTTCATCAAGTGGTTATGCAAGTTACTGTGGTGAACACAAACATTATTCAAATTGTTCTGAAAGTATTTTTGTTTGTTTGTGTGTGTTAGCAGATTTTTGGCTTTTACTCCGACATTTATTTTACCACAACTTCCACCGGAATTCACTTCTACGGCAACTCGCAAGGCACAATACTGACGAAATGGACAGAGGGCAGACTATTCATTAAATTATGAAAATATAATTATGTATGTGCATTGTACCATCTCAATATTGTGAATCTACTTATGTATGTGCCTAGCTAGGTATGTATCTAATTATGTATTTATCTAATAATGTATGTTCAAATGTACTGCTCCATGACCTATATCAATATAGAGTAAGAATTAGTATTAGTCTGTCCGAAATGCCCAAACAAGGCCACTAGCATGCGTAAGCATGCTAGTGGCCTTGTTTGTATTTAACATTTCACAACATGTAAACCAAACATTGTAAAGTCTAAAAAAGAAAATTATTTCCTTGTAATTTTGAAAGAGGGTGACAAATTCAAGAGAAAATGTTCAGAAACTGCCATCATCACAACTTTTATTATTATTGTTCAAAACGAAATTTTCAGTTAGACAACGTCTGGCAATACAGTTGAGCCAAGCATATAGTCGTGGCTAACTACTATTACTATTACTACTAAACCTCATCGTCGCATCTGACTCTTCATTTCCCATCTGTCTTAATGTTCTCCCAATGTGTCTCTACTTTTTTGAAAAAGCCTATTGTACAGATATTATTATAATCATGGGGGAGCGCCAAACCCGTAGGATTATACAGCGCATGTGGGGGGATGGACGGTATTCAGGCTCAATTCAGGGAACCGGAGCTCAGATCCAATTCCCTAGATCAAGAGCCTCTCACCAGCGTCAAGGGACCTCCTTTGAGGGGTACTGTACAGGTAAAACCTAGTCATTAATAAAATTTCCTAAAACTACAATGTGTCTTTTTAAATACAATAAAGTCGAAGTATTCCTATCATAAATGTCACTTGTGCTCTCCAGACTGCAATTTGTTGTATCCTAACAGCCTATTCTAAGGAGGGTGAAATCATAGAACTGGAGAGTGTAGAGAACCTTCAGTCACCGCATGCATTCAATGCAGTACCTAAATTTTTGTTAACGCTTGCAGTCCCTTGAATTCTAACTTTCTGGAATGCAGGCGAGAAAAATGCACCATAATTCACACCTGGTAAATTCTGGAGGGATTGGTTCAAATATGCACCGAAATCACTCCATATGAAAGCAAGGGGGTTCGACAGACGGTTCAAAATACCGCCAATGAAAATCATAGGTGCTGGAAGTACATCACGAAAAGTTCAGTAAGTGTAAAGGTACCAGGGCTTTTCATCACCAAACATAAGGGAAATTATCAACAGACATCTAGCTGCTTTCGAGAGGGAACTGTATAAATCTTTCACATTTCTGATAAATTTGGCTGTGGTGCTTATGTTGGACTGCATACGATAGCACTAAAACCGTGATCAAGTCATCAACCAGGAGACCTGGTTTGAGACCGGAGCGCGGGGGCGGTGACCCTTAGAACTGTCTTCAGGTAACCTCCAGGCAACATTATTATTATTATAATCAAGGGGGAAGCGCTAAACCCGGAGGATTATACAGCGCCTGGGGGGGGATGTGGAAGGCATTCAGGCTTAATTCGGGGAACTGGAGCACAGATCCAATTCCCTAAATCAAGAGCCCCTCACCAACATCAAGGAACCTTCCTTGAGGGGCCTCCAGGCAACAACAATAACCAATCCAAATCATCCTGTAGCTCCCTGGTATCAAATTGTTTGACAGCCTCTCTCTTTTTTTTTTTCTGGTAAGGAGATTCATACGTAGGTATATGAAATCCTTTACTGACATGTTTCGCCAACACAGTGGACTTCATCAAATCGCATACAGATCCATGTGTCTTTATAAAGCACACTGAGCGGGCGAAACAGCGCCAACGAAAGTTCCATATAACAATGTCTCCAAACCAATGTGTCGATCTCATTCCATTATCTTCCTGACCTATTTTTGTCATCGGCAGACTTACTTAAATCGTTATGTTCCTCATCTATGTAGACTATGAACAAGGGGACCAATACGGACTCCTTGGGAATCACTTGTAACGGGTCACCAATCTGATTTCTCCCCATTATACAAACTGTTGACAATAGGTAGGTAGCCTTACCTCGATCCATGAGAGATTTTCTCCTCCGATTTTTTTTATTAAACAAAACTGGATTATCGGATACCGTTGGAGGATGGAGGGAAGTTGTTTTAATTTGGTAAACACTTGACTAAAGGTCAAATAATAGAGTACTTGCTGAATGTATTGCCATAGTGGGAGACAACACGTGTGAGGCGAGTGGGCTAGCAAGCACTGTTTACACTGCGGAGAGAAGGTAAACCTTCTCTGGTGAAAGGTGGGAGAAGCTTCAGGTGAGGAATCGCAGATAAATAAATCACCTGGTGTATTTGTATTTCCCCATATTTACAGTAGTTTAATAAACCATTGTAAAAGTTCCCTTAAGAATATATTTAAGGATTATAAAGGATAAGGTGTGAAAGTAGTAATATAACAATAATCTTTTATTATTCGGATTCACTTTATTTATTAGTGATATCTACCTTCAAGGCCACCACCTTTCACTTGAAAAGATCTGCTTTCTCCCGCCCAAGTGAGATATTCCATAAGTCATTTATTATTTAATGGTTTGTGAAGAGTTTAAATCAAATAAAACGGTATTATATTCAACACTCTATCTGGGATTAAGACCACAACCTCCCCCATCTTCAGTCTCTTGTGTAGGGAACGTTTATCAAGAAAGGTTGAATATCTATATAACATTTACTTTATTAAGATCAATGAAATATAAATAAATATCAAACAGTGTAAATTTATTCTCCACATGATAACTTCACATTTTCAAAACATCCTAAGTTCATTACGGGAAATTGTATTAGGGGCTAATTATTATGTTTTTTTTTTCCAACTTTAATTTGAACTTAGGACAAAAGGTTATTAGAAGACTGGTCATGGCAGCACAGCCCAGCCTGCCGCTTATTTCCAGAGATGACCTTTATGTAAAGTCAACCTCAGAGACGCACTCTCACAACCTGTAGTACGGTAGGATAGGAAAACTTTAGACTCTTGTTGAACCCACATCATCCAAAACACACAAGAATGATAATAGTTACATTATGCTGGATAAAACATAATTGTTGTAGCTAAATGAGCGAGAGTAGGAGCGAGTCGGAGGTATTGGTGAGGAACTAAAGAAAAAACAACAAAGAAATAAGAGAGAGGTGAGGTAGCGGCGCCATCCCCAATGACAAGAACCAGTTTCTGGACTGTAAAAAGTTCTCTACGAGGCGGTTGGCAGCGTCCTTGAAACACTTCCATGCTGGTAAAAGGCCGAGGAGTATATTGTGAAAGGTACGGTGGTACCGATGTCTTCAGAGCCCTCCTGGCCTCTCTCCAAGTACACCAGCCTACTTCTATATTATCAACATATTAATCGTAAGACTCCCGACCACAAACTTATGCAATTGTAGCACGATTATTATTATACCAATATCACTCATCTTGTTATCCTAATCATTTCAAGAAAAGGATAACATAATTACTCGTTACTAAGCAGAAAAAATGTCAGCCACCATTATTATCTAACACTAGCTTCATATCAACACTAAATGGTTATAACTATGACCGTAATTTTTACAGGGGTGGACCGGTAAGCCAGCGGAAGGCCTCGGTCAGATGACCAAAAGCTCCAATAGCAGGTCGTCATCTGACTAAGACCCGCGTCAGGAGACACTTGTCCTGTTTCCTGAGGAACCTTACCTACCCTAACCTTCATAGCAACATAACTACTTTGTTGTAGTTTATTTACAACACGCTACTAGAACTGCTTGGTTAGTTTGTGCTTTAAGTATATGCCGTTCCTAACATTACCAAATTCACACTATCATTAACAACTTGCTGTCAGTCATCAATTCACTCTCATATTACAGAAATTATGATCACAGAGAAGGTAAAAATATTCTGGTTTCCACATTCCGCAATCCATATCAACAATTCGTCCCGTGGTATCTGCCGTGTTAGCCAATTTCGACGAAAGGGGAAATACCCTTATCAGTTATGCCGAAAGATAGGCTAGTTTCTTAGGAAAGCACCTTTCAGAGAAGAGACGTCAACCACTTACCCATGCCACTCAAACATCACTACGATGACCCAGAATCGGGAGGAACAGTAATACACAACTGAGAATTCGTTCCAAATTTGTCTTAAAACGACACTTCCTAATTTCTATATTTGTTTCGTCATAGTTCGCAATATATTCTAGATTTTTTTTTTTTATATTTTGCCACCGAAGTGGCTAGTTTATTGTGCACCCCATATCCATCCTGTGGACGGTAGCGCGAGAGCATATGGATACACAAAAGGCCTAGGAACTAGGCCCCAAAGGGTTAACAGGAATACATATGGATTTATATCTACATATCTATAGTTCACTTATCTGTTACAAGCAAATTTAGGAAATTTGCTTATTATATCTGGTATCTTATTTTCATTAATAAGATATCTTGACATGTCACATAGGTTATTATACTGTCTGTCTCTGTATTCCTCAATAAGTGGACAATTAAGCACATAGTGTTCAAGAGAGTGACCATATGCCTGATCACATAATTTACATTTAGTTTGATCATCATCTGTGTGTCTCCCAAACTGCCAGAAGTACTTGTAACCAAGCCTAAGCCTGGCCACTACAACATCAGTCAGTCTGTTCACATTGCAAGTTGCTCCATAAACATACTTATCTACGTTCATGTTATCATAGTGGGTTATAGATCTACTCAGGCTTCTAACTGCATTCCTATAACAATCATCTTCATTATTTACTTCTCTCCTAATATTATTCCTAATGCTAGACACAGTTATACCAAAGTTATATTCTAAGTTCTCCTTCTGGATACTCTTCTTGGCTAACATATCAACTTTATCATGAAGGAGTAATCCAATGTGTGATGGGATCCATAGCAATTGTACATTAATTCCTTTGTCCCTAATTTTTGAGTATCTATACCTGGCTTCCCCAATGAGCATGTTGTTGGAGTCATTATATGAGCCAAGAGCCTTCAATGATGACATAGAATCAGTAATGATGATAGAGTCAAGCTCAGTGTCATAGGTTAGCTTTAGCGCCATTAGGCAATATATTCTGCTCGTCCAGTTTGTCATGGGAGACTTTACTGCTATAAGAAAAATCGTTATTGAACCTAGAATGAAAGGTAGCCATACTCTCACGTTATGTTAACGATGATAATTATTACTCCTGTGATAGGCATACAACTCACAAGCAAGGGGATCCTAGTTCGAATCTCGGACGGAGCGAGGCTTATGGACTCGTCTCTCTTACACTTGCCCTTTCACCTAGCAGAAAATAGGTACGTAGGAGTTAGGATGAGACCCACAAAAAACAGCTATCTGTTATATATTATTGGTTCTGGGGATTATCTTTCCCACGGTCCTAGGGAAAGAATCTCAGGACCCCAAAGGAAATAAGTCACACTGCATGACTTTCTTGAGTTGGGTTATTAACCTTTTAGGGTTGATAGCTCTAATATACTTCATCATTATTAGTGTTGCTGTTACTTATGGTGCTACTTCCTGTGATGGTACTATGTTGCTACTTCCTGTGATGGTACTATGGTGCTACTTCCTGTGATGGTACTATGGTGCTACTTCCTGTGATGGTACTATGTTGCTACTTCCTGTGATGGTACTATGGTGCTACTTCCTGTGATGGTACTATGGTGCTACTTCCTGTGATGGTACTATGTTGCTACTTCCTGTGATGGTACTATGGTGCTACTTCCTGTGATGGTACTATGTTGCTACTTCCTGTGATGGTACTATGGTGCTACTTCCTGTGATGGTACTATGTTGCTACTTCCTGTGATGGTACTATGTTGCTACTTCCTGTGATGGTACTATGGTGCTACTTCCTGTGATGGTACTATGGTGCTACTTCCTGTGATGGTACTATGGTGCTACTTCCTGTGATGGTACTATGGTGCTACTTCCTGTGATGGTACTATGGTGCTACTTCCTGTGATGGTACTATGTTGCTACTTCCTGTGATGGTACTATGGTGCTACTTCCTGTGATGGTACTATGGTGCTACTTCCTGTGATGGTACTATGTTGCTACTTCCTGTGATGGTACTATGTTGCTGTTTCCTGTGATGGTACTATGTTGCTGTTTCCTGTGATGGTACTATGTTGCTACTTCCTGTGATGGTACTATGGTGCTACTTCCTGTGATGGTACTATGGTGCTACTTCCTGTGATGGTACTATGTTGCTACTTCCTGTGATGGTACTATGTTGCTGCTTCCTGTGATGGTACTATGTTGCTGCTTCCTGTGATGGTACTATGTTGCTACTTCCTGTGATGGTACTATGTTGCTACTTCCTGTGATGGTACTATGTTGCTACTTCCTGTGATGGTACTATGTTGCTGCTTCCTGTGGTGGTACTATGTTGCTACTTCCTGTGGTGGTACTATGGTGCTACTTCCTGTGATGGTACTATGTTGCTACTTCCTGTGATGGTACTATGTTGCTACTTCCTGTGATGGTACTATGTTGCTACTTCCTGTGATGGTACTATGGTGCTACTTCCTGTGGTGGTACTATGGTGCTACTTCCTGTGGTGGTACTATGGTGCTGCTTCCTGTGATGGTACTATGGTGCTACTTCCTGTGATGGTACTATGGTGCTACTTCCTGTGATGGTACTATGGTGCTACTTCCTGTGATGGTACTATGGTGCTACTTCCTGTGATGGTACTATGGTGCTACTTCCTGTGATGGTACTATGGTGCTACTTCCTGTGATGGTACTATGGTGCTACTTCCTGTGATGGTACTATGTTGCTACTTCCTGTGATGGTACTATGTTGCTACTTCCTGTGATGGTACTATGTTGCTACTTCCTGTGATGGTACTATGTTGCTACTTCCTGTGATGGTACTATGTTGCTGTTTCCTGTGATGGTACTATGTTGCTACTTCCTGTGATGGTACTATGTTGCTACTTCCTGTGATGGTACTATGGTGCTACTTCCTGTGATGGTAGTTTAGTGTATAGTTCATTCTCACACTGAGAACAATTTAGTATATCTTAAAAATGGTTATAAATATAACCATAATTTTTAAAGGGGTGGACCGGTAAGCCAGCGGAAGGCCTCGGTCAGATGACCAAAAGCTCCAAACGCGGGTCATCATCTGACTAAACCCCGCGTCAGGAAACGCTTGTCCTGTTTCCTGATGAATCTTACCTAACCTAACCTAACTGAGAACAATAAAACGTCCAGTTACGAACGTTGCCTTTTTCCTCTCGGCCACGACATTGCCAGGCATATCATGGCCTTTTTTTCCATTTAATTATTTGTGGATAAACACACGGTTATTAAAATAAACACATTAAAATAAGCCCACGTTTATTAAAAAAAAAATTACTACTACGCAAAAACTGACCTAGCAAATTGAGGATTTTGTAATATGTATTTATACTACTGCGTAACATACATGGATAATAGAGGACAAGGTATGAAAAATAATACCCTGACCTCTAAATAGATAGCCTATCCCTCACATTTTATTTGTTTTTTTACCAGGTGTGAAAATGCCCGCACGGAATGTCGAAAAACGCCTCGGCCAGTTCCGTGCTGCCAGACGTTTTGTTACTGTAGAATATGTATTGGTTAATATACACGTTAATCAAACCTTTACCTAACGTAACCTAACCTATCCTAACGTAACCTAACCTATCCTAACGTATCCTAACCTATCCTAACGTAACCTAACCTAACGTAACCTAACCTAAATAACGTAGCCTACCTTATCCTATCAAAATGTAACCAAACTTATCCAAGTGTAACCTATCCTTACCTAACGTCTCTTATCCCAGCCTAACCTAACCGAAAGCATAAATATTAAAATCTCATCGCATTTCGTGTGTACGGAAACTGGAGAAGAGGTCGGATATTTTCTCATTCAGTTGATTGCTGCCAGATCTTTGCCTCTACAAAAAACTAAATATTTGTTTTTTCTAAATTGGATTAAACTGAACTGTATTTACGTGTAGTTATTACTATTATAATCAAAAGGAAGCGCTAAACCTACCAGGGTCAAAAAGCGCTGCAGGGTAGGAGGTGATGCAGGATCGAAGGATAAATAAGGGTGGAAATGATGAAGTTAGGAGGGGCTGTGAGGAGTCCTAAATGTAGGATTATCTAAGTTTGTGTAGTTATCTCCCAATACTGAAATTTAAAGGTTTATTTCTTTAGAATATCCTCGCGCTAAGTAGATAGATGGCTTATATTCAGTTTTATTTAGGCTTTGTATATAGCAACTACTGGAACTACTACTACTGGACCACTGTGATATGGTCTTAGCTACACTGGAAAACAAACAGAATGCAGATGTAGTATACACATATTTTGCAAAAGCCTTTGACAAGTGCGACCATGGTGTAATAGCACACAAAATGCGTGATAAAAGGGTAACTGGCAAAGTAGACAGATGGATCTTCAACTTTCTAACCAATCGAACACAAAGAGTAGTGGCAACCAGAGTTAAATCGGAAGCTGCCATAGTGAAGAGCTCTGTTCAACAAGGCACAGTACTTGCCCCTATCCTGTTCCTCATCCTCGTATCAGACAGACAGAGATGTAAACCACAGCACCCTATCATCATAAGACGGAGGAACACTGCAGCAGTTGGCCCAGACTAGGCAGGTCCTTCACAATCCATCCCACAGAATATTTGGCTAACCCAATTTTCTATGCTACCCAAGCAATACTAGGATCTGCATAAGAGTGTTATCCATTGAGAACACGGCAAATCTCCAAGATGTTATAAACCAAGTTTTCCAAGGACAACAGAGAACAATATGATGTGCAATGAAGACAAATTTCAACTACTCCGTTATGGAAAACTGGATGAAATAATAACTAGAACTGAGTATACTACAAACTCTAATCACACAACAGAACGGAAAAGTAATGTGAAAGACCTGGGAGTGGTAATGTCTGAAGATCTCATCTTCAAGGATCACAACAGTGTCACTATCACATCTGCGAGGAAACTGATACGATGGATAATGAGAATGTTTAAGATAGATGCCAAGCCAATGATGATCCTTTTTATATCACTTGTTCTCTCTAGGCTGGAATTATGCTGTACATTAACATCTCCATTCAAGGCAGGTGAAATTGCAGATCTAGAAAATGTACAGAGAACCTTTACTGCACTTATACATTCCAGCAAACACCTTAACTACTGGGAACACTTGGAAGCACTTGACTTGTACTCACTGGAACACACGCGAGAGATGCATCATAATCTATACCTGGAAGATCCTGGAGGGACTGGTCCCTAATCTGCACACAGAAATCACTCCCTACGAAAGCAAAAAACTTGGCAGGTGATGCAACATACCCCTAGTGAAAAGCAGGGGCGCCATTAGTACACTAAGAGAAAACACAATAAGTGTCTGGGGTCCAAGACTGCTCAACAGCCTCCCACTAGCCACAAGGGGAATTACCAACAGACCCCTGGTTTTCTTCAAGAGGGAGCTGCACAGATACCTAAAGTCAGTCTCGGATCAGCCGAGCTGTGGTTCGTACATTGGACTACGTGCGGCCAGCAGTAACAGCCTCGTTGATCAGGCCCTGATCCACCAGGAGGCCTGGTTATGGACTGGGCCGCGGGAGCATTGATCCCCGGAATACCCTCCAGGTAGACTCCAAGTAGTATATATATATTTCTTTTACATTTGTCTTCAGGACACATGTGTTATGGGCACAAACAGCACATTATTGTAGATTTGACCTAGGACAGCCTGACTAAGTCAAACAATGACTATTTCCATTATCAAAAGTTCTAGTACCATCATTAATCAAATTTTAACGTTTTGTTACAAAATCATACCTTAAGTGTTTTATAATGCAAATTTATGGTTTTTAAAGAGCTTTATTACTCGTCTGGCAGCGGAAATTAGCAACCTTGCTGAAGGAAATAATTTTCGCAGCTGTTGTATATTAAAATTAAAAAAAAATAGAAAAGAAACCCTGGCATGGAACATGAACCAGTTCCGTGCAATGATGCTGAGTCAGTTGTATGCACAGGGCACCACCACTCCTCCTTCCTACTTTCTATGTTAGAAAAAAAGAGAGCAGCGAGATGCAATGACCCTCGCAGATCCTGTTACTAGGATGCTTGTTCTGATGAAGGGCTTTTGATCCAGGGAACCGGAGTTGCTCTCCCTTTCCTTAGATCAAGCCGGATTGCCTTCTGTTTCCCAGGCGCTGTATGACCTACTAGGTTTAGCATTTCCATATGAAGTGGAACCTCTGGTCACGACCACAATTCGTTCCAAAATTCTGGTCGCGATCCAATTTGGTTGTGACCCGAACCTAATTTTCCCATTCTATTGTATGTAAATACGATTAATCTGTTCCAGACCCCTACAAACTGTACGCAATTTTTTTTTAAGATTCTTAAGCACAAAAATAGTTAATTATACCATAGCAGCATCAGAACTAGCAGCCTCTCCATGCCTTACCACACTATGAATGAGACTTCTCTTACGAAACTTTTCAAACCATCCTCTACTGGCTTTAAGTTCATCACTTTCTGCACTCATAGAAGGGTAATTCTGCCGCAAATCACTGCATATCTTCCTGGCTTTCTCGCATGCTTACGCTATCACCTGCAAGTTGCTTCTCGTTCAACCACACTAACAACAGTTTCTCCACCTCTTCCAGCACTTGAAGCCTCTGCTTGGTTAACATCGTAACTCCCTTAGTAACATTAGTTGCTTTAATAGCAGCTCTCTGCTTCAGAATAGTCAAGATCATAGACTTCGGCTTCTTGAACTTCACAGCAAGATCGGTCACACACACACACCACGTTCGTACTTTTCAATAATTTCCTTCTTCATTTCTATTCTCTTCAAAACCTCCTTTTTACCCACATTACCACTCTTCACTTGCTTAGAGGCCATGGTTAACTACAAAATGAATTAAAAAAAAACACACGAAATACAACACAAGGAGTTCACAGCAAATGAAGGCACGTTTGACCGAGACCGACTACAAGGTGAGGTGTACACAAACAACATTAAGTGGGGAAAATTGGCGCGTGCGAAAAAAAAAAATGGTGCGGAATGTGAAAATTGGTGCGGCTGTGTTTGTTCGGCACTCGATTATGTGTTCGTGACCAGATGCAAAAAATTGGCAAATTTTTTTGGTCGTGAACCGATTTATTTATGTTCGGAAGTGTTCATGACCAGAAGTTCCATTGTATATAGTATAGTATTGTAACCACCAATAAGTGGTATTTAATCAATAACAACACTGCGACTAGCCGAGGATTCTAATCATGTTTTAGCTCGCCTCATGGTTAGCGAAAACTCCACGATGCTCTAACCCACGGGACCACGTGGGTTAGAGCATCATGGAATTTTTGCTCACCATGAGGCAGGCTAAAACAACACGGGTTCGAGTCCTTGGCTAGTCGCAGTGTTGTTATTAATTAAACACCACATGTTCGTGGTTACAATACTATATATACTGCTCGTGGAGGCTAGTACACCAAACGGGGAGGAGGATGAAATTAGTTCTGAAGCACCCACATCATCGTATGTCCTTGGATCACGGTACAGCACCTAGCTTTGCTGGGTGTGTGATTCTTGTAGGATTTTATGGTTGTTATGCAGTGTGCTACAGTAAAATACTGTATAAGACATACAGAGTCATGTATACACAGCCTTTCCTCTGACACATCTAAACCACAGTCATGCATACATAGCCTTTCCCCGGACACATCTAGACCACAGTCATGCATACACAGCCTTTCCTTGGACACATCTAGACCACAGTCATACTTCCACTGCTTCTCACACAAGATGCAGCTAGACCAATTATGCATTCGGGCATGAACATAGCCTCAGGCCACAGCCAGAGCAACCCCGTCATGAGGAAGCGTTTTCTACATTCCCCGTGGCTCGTCTGGGCTCTCGGCTACCACGAGTCCTTGATCCTGTCCCTCCCAATCATTCCTTCCTCGTCCACCTTGTGATATTAGATTAATTGCATTTAATCATTCGTTATAGTTCGTTCCCTCACCCTCTGGGACTTATTTGCTTGCAGAGTGTGCGTGTGTATGTGTGCGGTGCGTGTGTATGTGTGAGGTGCGTGTGTATATGCGTGTGCTTACTCACCTATTTGTGGTTGAAGGGATTAAATCACAGCTCCTGGCCCGCCCCCGCCCCTCCTGGCCCCGGCCTCTTCTTAACATCCCTGTGACTCATCTGAGTTTTCAACTTCCAGTTGTGACCCCTTGTTGCTGTGTCCCATCTCGAACATTATGAAATATCCTGTCCCTCGTGTGTGTGTGTGTGTGTTAATAACATGAGTATTTAATCCCATGTTTATCCATTTGCATTTCCTCGTTTTCTCCCAAGAATCTAGTTCTCTCTTCCTCCATCCACCTGTCTCTTCTCCCCCACTTCCGCCTTTCATACAGCTAGATTATACAACTTTTTTCCTCCTCTAATAAACAACAAAAATCTAGTTTTAAACTCGTTTTCCTTGGCGAATGTTGTGTTGTGGTGGAGTGAGTGACCCGCCCACCACACTGCTCTAGCTCTCTCGTAAAAACATCTCATAATCCTCTTCTGAGATATTCCCAAATACCTTTATTATTATTATTGCTAAACCCGGAGGATTTGCAACTTAAAACTGGAGCGCCAATCCTCAAGAGCCCCTCACCTAGCCTGGCGTGTGAGTACTCCCAACCATGTGACTTATTGTGTACACCTCAGCTTCTGACCCACATCTTTCAATCCATTTGTCTAGAGGCGTCCCAGCTTTCTGGGTTCAGATCATGTTTGAATTCATATACTTATTATTATTCTCAAGAAATCCACCCTTATGAAAAGAAAGTTAAATTGACGTTCATCAAGTATTCTACATTATTATTATTATTAATTATTATTATAAATACTTTAAACTCGTATAGAAACTATGTATCGAGTTCGTAGTTCGGACCTCACATTCTGAGGTCCGTGGTTCGATCCCCGGTACGGGTGGAAACATTGGGGCGTGTTTCCTTAAGTCACCTGTTGTCCCTGTTCACCTAGCAATAAGTAGGTACCTGGGTGTTAGTCGACTGGTGTGGGTGGGATCCTGGGGACAAAATTAACCTAGGTAGCCTGAAATGCTCTGCATAATCAGGGGCTTTCTATATAGGATGTGATGTCAGTTATGTCTAAGTTGTATCATGTATTTGTAGAGATTATTATTAATAATATAATAGTGTGCCCTCATCCACCCTACCAATACCCAAAGAACCTGGTCCGGAAGGCTCCACATTGGTACTTACAGACTCGAGGCTTGGCCATACGTGTGGTGAAAAGGAGATTGTGTTGGGAATTTGTTTAGAGACATTTATTTACTAGAA
This sequence comes from Cherax quadricarinatus, assembly GCF_038502225.1. Classification (NCBI taxonomy): domain Eukaryota; kingdom Metazoa; phylum Arthropoda; class Malacostraca; order Decapoda; family Parastacidae; genus Cherax; species Cherax quadricarinatus. Next base: position 11,041,214 of record NC_091350.1, on the reverse strand, counting down.
GTTTATTATTCGCGGGTTTCAATTAAGAATACTGGGGGATTTCAACTCGAGACACCTTAAACAGAGGAGTGTAGCAAATAATGTTTTAGCAGAGATCACTCCAGGAGGCAGCTCAGTTGAAAATTCACACACACCCGAACTATTAAATCTTTGCACCAAATTCATCTTAAACGGACGGTTGGAGTCCCTTGATTTGTATTCCCTGGAACGCAGGCGTGACAGATACATGATAATATACGCTTGGAAAATCCTAGAAGGATTAGTACCAAACTTGCACACGAAAATTACTCCCTATGAAAGTAAATGACTCAACAGACGATGCAACATTCCCTCAATGAGAAGCGGGGGGAGGAGGGCGCTAGTACACTAGAGACAACACAGTAAGTGCCAGGGGCCCAAGACTGTTCAACTGTCTCCCAGCATACATTAGGGGGGATCACAAATACACCCCTGGCTGTCTTCAAGAAGGCGCTATACAGGTACCTGAAGTCAGTACCTCAGCCGGGCTGTGGTTCGTACGTCGGTTTACGCGCGGCCAGCAGTAACAGCCTGGTTGATCAGACCCTGATCCACCACGAGGCCTAGTCTCAGACCGGGCCGCGGGGGCGTTGGTCCCCAAAATCCTCTTCAAGTAAACTCCAAGATATATAAATGTATGTAGACCTACCCACAGGTGTGAATCTCTTATCATATACATAGAGTTTACATTAGTAGCTATCTTAGCGGTTAAACTAGGCCTAATGTTAGTGTCTAGGCTTAGCTCTCTGTAGTCGATATGCACTAAGCCTCACAAAACTCTCAGGCTACTGTGAGCCCAACCACCAGCTTGCTATACGCGCCTATATGTGGCTGCAATGGTGGAATCTCGGCTACTAGCCCTTGTTACATATCTCACTCAAACATAGTTGGTCATCCCTGTGTAGTCTGATAAAGAAAACGTTGGTCCTCTGCCAAAATGCATCTTTCACACAACTGTAACCTTAAGTATTTTTTTTTTAAAGAGTTTGTCCTGAAGGGTTGAGTTTATCAGGATGTACACGCCTAACTGTACTCACCTAATTGTGGTTGCAGGGCTCCAGTTATAGCTCCTGACCCCACGTCTTCACTGGTCGCTACTAGGTCCACTCTCTCCTCCATGAGCTTCATCATACCTGTGTCCCCCGCCCTGTGCGTGAACATACCCTCATATAGCATAAGTATATTTCGATACAGGTATACATAAGTACAATTATCATATATATAGTAACATGTGTGTAAATTACCTAGGATAACCCAAAAAGGTCAAAGTACCTTATTTCCAATGCGATCCTTGACAGTAAGACAATAAATTTTAGGGACAGTCTACAAATCATTTTACAAACAGAAATATTTGTTTTACAACAGTTGTGAGAGTATTACAGACGTTGTGGGTGTACATATATGGTACATTATGTAGATTTAACTGTGCACGTTCGTACGTCAGTTTGCGTGCGGCCAGCAGTAACAGCCTAGTTGATCAGACCCTGCTCCACCATGAGGCCTGGTCTCAAGAGCCGCGGGGGCGTTGACCCCCGAAACCCTCTCCAGGTAACTCAAGGTAACATCCAAACAGTTTATATATACAATGAACTTTCCAATTATTAATATTTGATATATATATATATATATATATATATATATATATATATATATATATATATATATATATGTCGTGCAGAATAGGTAAAATTTGCGATTTTGGCTTAACTAGCAACGCTCTTCTTGTCTTATAAGGCAAGCGAAAATTTATGCAATAATTTCGCAAAATCATTCAGAACCTAACGAAAAAAATATATTTCATTGTGTTTGCTTATTAAATTGTAAACTTATCTAAAATATATTTAGTTGAATTAGGCTAAATTAAATTGCGCTTATTATAATAAGGTTAGGTAAGTTTTCTAAGGTTCATTTGGTACAAAATTAATTTTTACATTAACGTAAATAAAAAAATATACATCTTTAAACGTATAAAAGAAATTTTTAAAAAGGACTTAATTTTATACGAGTTCTTGCTAACTGACCAATTTTACCTATTCGGCACGGCATTATATGTATGTATATATATATATATATATATATATATATATATATATATATATATATATATATACACACACGCACAGGCGCACACGCGCGCACACACAAATACGACAACCAGCACGGTTTCATGGAAGGAAAATCCTGTGTCACAAACCTACTGGAGTTTTATGACAAGGTAACAGAAGACACGAGAGACAGGGGTGAATAGAGTGTATTTGCTTAAACTGCAAGAAGGCCTTCGACACAGTTCCTCACAAGAGGTTAATGCAAAAGCTAGAGGATCAGGCACACATAACAGGAAAGGCACTGCAATGGATCAGAGAATATCTGACATTGAGGCAACAACGAGTCATTGTACGTGATGAGGTGTCAGAGTGGGCGCCTGTGACGAGCGGGGTTCCACAGGGGTCAGTCCTAGAACCTATGCTGTTTTTGGTGTATGTAAATGACATAACGGAAAGGATAGATTCATAAGTGTCCTTGTTTGCAAATGATGTGAAGTTAACGAGGTGAATTAAATCGGTCGGGGATCAGGCAGGACTACATAGAGACCTGGACAGGCTACAAGCATGGTCCAGCAGCTGGCTCCTTGAATTTAACCCCGCCAAATGCAAAGTCATGAAGATCAGGGAAGGGCAAAGAAGACTGCACACAGAGTATAGTCTAGGTGGCCAAAGACTGCAAACCTCACTAAAGGAAAAAGATCTTGGGGCGAGTATAATACCGAGCACATCTCCTGAGGCGCACATCAGTCAGATAACTGCTGCAGCATATGGGCATCTGGCAAACCTAAGAATAGCGGTCCCATACCTCAGTAAGGAATCCTTCAAGACTCTGTACACCATATACGTCAGGCCCATATTGGAGTATGCAGCACCAGTTTGGAATCCACACCTGGTCAAGCACGTCAAAGGTTTGCAACGTTGTAAAGGTTTGCAGCGAGACTAGTCCCAGAGCTAAGGGGATTGTCCTACGAAGAAAGGTTAAGGGAAATCGGCCTGATGACACTGGAGGACAGGAGGGTCAGGCGAGACATGATAACGACATATAAAATACTGCGAGGAACTGACAAAATGGACAGATACAGGATGTTCCAGAGATGGGACACAGAAACAAGGAGTCACAATTGGAAGTTGAAGACTCAGATGAGTCAAAGGGATGTTAGAAAGTATTTCTTCAGTCACAGAGTTGTCAGGAAGTGGAATAGCCTAGAAAGTGATGAAGTGGAGGCAGGAACCATACAGAGTTTTAAGACGAGGTTTGATAATAGACTCAAATTTCAAACACATATACAACAAATTTCCCCAAAAATTTCCAAGACCGTAGGCATACTATCGAAGATACGGTACTAATTTCCACAGTCAGCCCTCCTGGCCCTATATCACTCGCTTATTTACCCCTATCTCACCTATGGAATTTGTGCATGGGCCTCAACAACAATAAACCATCTCAGACCACTAATTACCCAACAAAAGGCTGCAGTCAGAATAACAAATTCCCAATACAGACAGCACACTCCACCAATATTCAAAACTCTAAACCTACTCACAATACAAAACATCCATACTTATTACTGCACCTACTACATACATAGAACACTTAACTCTGATATAAACCCTCCCCTCAAACATCTCCTTGCCAACCTCAACAGAACACATGACCATAACACAAGGCACAGATCTCTCTTTGATGTTCCTCGTGTCCATCTCACGCTATGCAAAAACTCAATGCACATAAAAGGCCCTAAAATCTGGAATTCATTACCTGTGAATATAAAAGAAACACTGTTTATAAATTCAAGTCTCTTGTCAAAAATCACTTACTCACCCACAACCAAATAAATACTGAATAATTGTATCTCATAAATTGTATCTCATATATGTATCTCATTATTGTATCTCATAAATGTCAATCTGTGAAACAATCAAACTTTGTTACTATTTAACTTCATTACCTAACATAATACTCCATTCTACTGATTACACAGCAACACAGTAAATGACCATATGACCTGTCTTTGTAATACTCATTTGTACTAAATTGTTATTTGTTTTACAATAATTTTTGTACCACTGAATATATCATTGCTAAGTTAATCTTAAGTTAATTTTAAGCTGCCCATAATGCTCTGCATACAAGGGGCTTTGGCATGCTGCACTTTAAAAATTGTATTCCTTGTATTTCTCTGTATCATGTTCAAATTAAATAAATAAATAAATAAATAAATAAATAAATACTGGTTGTACAACAATGCAAGCAACCATACGACCTGTTTTTGTAATACTCATTTGTGCCTGTTATCTGTTTACAATAATGTTTTACCACTGAATACTTCATTGCTTAGTTAATCTTAAGTTAATTTTAAGCTGCCCATAATGCTATGCATTCAAGTGGCTTTGGCATGCTGCATTTAACTGTATTCTTTTGTACTTCTCTGTATCATGTTTAAATAAATAAATAAAGCTCACGGTGTAGGGAGAGAGAGGACCTAGTAGCGATCAGTGAAGAGGCGGGGCCAGGAGCTATGAATCGACCCCTGCAACCACAAATAGGTGAGTACAAATGGGTGAGTACATAACATTTTGAGTGTGGAAATTCCGATTCTGATATCAGTCAATTTCATCCTGGAAGACAAAGACAAGTTCCAGAACTTGTGGAGAGCTTTATCGACTGATAACTTTACAGTTTTACATAAAGCAAAACGTTGTTCTGTAACTTGTGTTTGTCGTCATATTTTCCAACAATACGTCACTGCATGCATATATCACCTTTGGCTGTTTCAGCACACAAGTATCACCACCTTTATAATTGCAGTATCCTTATGCTTTGCAAGTAAACAAAAAGTGAGAATTGTTCGCGCGTCTGGCAGCAGCGGCTAAGGGGGAGGGGGGGGAGGAAGAAAGAGAGAGAAGTGGTTCCCCTACTGACACACTGACTGCTGCACACCAATCTCACTCATTTCACTACTCTGTGAACTCATCTTGCACTCTCCTCACGTCCACTTATATCGTCTGAACCCACTTTAAACCAGCAACAATTCCTCAACGACTTATTCAAGGAAGATGTCGCTTTCTTGCTGGGCACCTTTGAAAGCAGCAGCAGTGTGACGGACGAAGATTGAGGTCAAATGGTTTGTTTATACAAGACAACAATATGGGTGAGGAAGAACGCAGCAATCTCGAAGCAGTAACTTCACAAAGGAGTAAAAGTACACACTCCCTGGTTACAACATCATGTACTATGGTAGAGCGGGTTCGATCCTCATGTGGGGTGTGTCGTATTGTTGATAAAGGTGTTTACCTGACTGACACTGACTAATTTATTAGTTTCCCTCCGTACTGGCATGTCCCCATAATCCTGCTCTCCCTGTTTACTTCAAATTCAAAGTTTATTCTCTATAAGGATTACAATGCTGAGTTTATAGAATTTGGTTATTGTGTGGTTTACATGTAGTAATATAATAATTACAGAGTGTACCACTAGAACACCTAGCATGGCTAGGCATTTCGGGCAGACTTAGATTAAATCTTAAGTTTAAGTGTTAAGTCTCCTTACAACAGTCGTGCCTGTTTACCCAGCAGTAAAGAGGTACCTGGGTACTAAATATCCTAGCAGCTGCTGCCCATTTTGGTGTCCCATGGCTTATTGGTTAACGCCCTCGCCTCTCACACTGAGTGTACTCACCATGGGTCAATCCTCGGCATGGCTGAAAATGCTGGGCATATTACACTTGCTGTCCCTGTTCACTTAACAGTATGTAGGTACTTGGGTGTTAGTAGACTGCTGCGAGTCGCATCCTGGGGGACAAGACTGAAGGACCCCAATGGAAATAAGACAGACAGTCCTCGATGACGCACTGACTTTCTTGGGTTATACCGAGTGGCCCCTCAAGGAAGGTTCCTTGATGTTGGTGAGGGGCTCTTGATTTAGGGAATTGGATCTGTGCTCCAGTTCCCCAAATTAAGCCTGAATGCCTTCCACATCCCCCCCCCAGGCGCTGTATAATCCTCCGGGTTTAGCGCTTCCCCCTTGATTGTAATAATAATAATAATATACCGAGTGGCTAACCCTCCGGGTTAAAAATCCGAACAAATCTTATCTTGTACAAAAGAACTGCCGAGATGTTATTAGACAAGTTGAAATGCAAAAATAACACTGAAGGGATAACTGTGCTCTACTCCTGCAGCTACAACTCCCATATTCACATACATAAAATTTTCAGGTAAGTATTTATAGAGGAACAAGAAATAATGTCAGATACTAAAGACAGATTAATCCACACTACAAGACATCCATACTTCAACGAAGGAAATGCAGATACTATATTATCTGGACTATGGAGAACAGAAGCGTTCGGAACCACTAGAAGAAGTCAGTAGATGGGAGACAGCTGCCAGAGATCTGGAAGACAGCTAATGTAGTCCCAGTATTTAAGGAGACAGACAAAGTGTTTAACTACAGACCAGCATTACGGACATGCATCCCATGTAAGGTAATAAAGAAGATAATAAGGCGAGTGGTGGAGCACTTCGAAAGTAGTTGTTTCATAGACAATAGCCAGCACGGGTTTAGTGATGGTAAATCTTATCTTTCAAACCTGTTGGAGTCTTATGACAAAGTGACAAAAGTGAGACAGAAGAAAGGGTTGGGTGGACTGCATATTCTTGGTCTGCAAGAAAGAATTTGATACTACACCTTACAGAAGAATAGGGCATAAACTTGAGATGCATGCGAGAATAGCAGAATATACTCCGGTGGATCAAAGAGTACCTTAAGTAAAGGAGACAGTGTGACTGTCCGGGAAGATATGTCAAAAAGGGCAAGTGTAACAAGCTGGGTCTGTAAGGATGGGTATTGAAACCAGTACTGTTCCTGGTATATGTGAATAACATACCAGAAACGACTAAGTCAGAAGTATTCCTGTTTTCTGATGTAAAACTAACAAGTAGGAATGAACTCTCTGGAACGGAGAAGACAGAGATATCTGATAATATATACATTTAAGATACTTTAGTGTCTGGTTCCCGATCTGCACACTACCATGGGAGATAAGGCAGGAAATGTGAAAAAGACCCAGTGGAAATCAGGGGCGCCATGGGTACAATTAGAGTACACTATCAACATCCGTGGTCCAATACTATTCGACTTTCTGCCTGTAATATGAAAAATTGATGGAACATGTGTACACATTTTCAAGAGGAAACGGAACCCCAAAATTTTCTGCAATTATTTGATAACCTGGCTTATGATGGTTCTGTACTTGCAGGCCCCTAGCAATAACAATCTGGCTGACCAGGAAGTCACCAAGGAAGTCTAACCCCCAGGGAAGAACCACCTTAGAAGTCAGTTACTGGTAACGTCGGAAGAATGACATCTTGCGTCGGATGAATGTGACAAGCTGATTCTGTTTAACTCCCTCAGGTCATTCTGTCTCCCTACTCTCACTAGCACCAGACATTCTATCTTAGACACTGAATACAGACATACATAGAAATAACTGTATTATACAGAAGAAACAGAAGAATAAGTGTTACAGGTGGCCGTACGGGGCGCCATCTGGTGGTGAGCAGCTACACAGCACGCTCGTATTTTTTTTTATCAAACTTCAGTGCTTCCATTTTGTCAAAATATTTCATTGGGGTAAAATGGAGGGGGGGGGGCTGAAAAAAAGGTGCAACACCGTGGCTGTAACAATTCTGAAATGACAATGGTCCATGATGTACCCAAATGTGCGAGTTATTTGTTACCTGGAATCCTCATATTTCATCAGTCCAGAAAAGATTGTAGACCATGGCAGGAGTGAGACACGTCTGGAGTGTTCTCAAAATTCCAAAACTTGTTACACGAGGAACTGACAAAGCAATCAGAAACTATCAACATCTTAGGCTGTGAAGGACAATCTAAGCTAAAGAGTAGTAACTGGCACAACAGTTAAGAAATCTGCTTGATCTGCCATCTGCTTTAACAGATGAACCTTAGATTGCAATGTATATATATATATATATATATATATATATATATATATATATATATATATATATATATACATATATATATAAACACTGATCTCTGGCTGAAGGAGACTCGAACCTACGAACCTTAGGACAAGGTACGCAGTGCTTTACCAATCTACCCACACTGGACCAATACCTTGGCGTGTAGCATCCGCTACACGTTTGATCCAAGGCAGCCAGCTTTCAGGGAGAAGGCTTACAGCTTTTCATCTCATCCCCTGCATGCATCAGCCTTACTAGAGATTTGAACAATGCAAGGAATTCGCGAGAGCATGCGAAATATATTATAATATATTTCGCATGCTCTCGCGAATTCCTTGCATTGTTCAAATCTCTAGTGAGGCTGATGCATGCAGGGGATGAGATGAAAAGCTGTAAGCCTTCTCCCTGAAAGCTGGCTGCCTTGGATCAAACGTGTAGCGGATGCTACACGCCAAGGTATTGGTCCAGTGTGGGTAGATTGGTAAAGCACTGCGTACCTTGTCCTAAGGTTCGTAGGTTCGAGTCTCCTTCAGCCAGAGATCAGTGTTTGTGTATATTTCGCATGCTCTCGCGAATTCCTTGCATTGTTCAAATCTCTAGTAAGGCTGATGCATGCAGGGGATGAGATGAAAAGCTGTAAGCCTTCTCCCTGAAAGCTGGCTGCCTTGGATCAAACGTGTAGCGGATGCTACACGCCAAGGTATTGGTCCAGTGTGGGTAGATTGGTAAAGCACTGCGTACCTTGTCCTAAGGTTCGTAGGTTCGAGTCTCCTTCAGCCAGAGATCAGTGTTTGTGTATATTTCGCATGCTCTCGCGAATTCCTTGCATTGTTCAAATCTCTAGTAAGGCTGATGCATGCAGGGGATGAGATGAAAAGCTGTAAGCCTTCTCCCTGAAAGCTGGCTGCCTTGGATCAAACGTGTAGCGGATGCTACACGCCAAGGTATTGGTCCAGTGTGGGTAGATATATATATATATATATATATATTCTTTCAACAAACCGGCCATATCCCACCATGGCAGGGTGGCCCAAAAAGAAAAACAAACAAAACTTTCTCTTTTTATATTTAACAATGTATACAGGAGAAGGGGGTTACTAGCCCCTTGCTCCCGGCATGTTAGTCGCCGCTTACGACACACATGGCTTACGGAGGAAGAATTCTGTTCTACTTCCCCACACATACATACATACATATATATATATATATATATATATATAGCCAAGTGTAATCCTGTTAATCATTTTAGAGTCAGTTTCTAGGACAGACGTGTATTCATATGCTCTGCGCAACCATCCACAAGATGGGTAAGAGGTACACAATAAACTAGCCACTTCGACAGCAAAATCGAAATCTGCATCGAGCATCACGAACTTGAGCTGCTGACGTTTATCCGTGAAAAAAGCTCGCAGAGATCTATCCAAACTTCTAGTTCGTCCTCAAGTTGCTCTCACCCTTCCGCTAACAGTTACTGCAGCAGAGCTTTTCCAGGTTCATCAAGTATTACCTGAGGTCTACCATGGCGTAAGACCACTTCCATGGTCTTGCTGTCTTCAGCATTAAACACGTGGTTTCAGGGAGGATTTCCTATGTTGACATAATTTATGACTGGATCAAGGAAGAGCAGGAGGATCAAGTTTTAATAGAAAACTACTGGGCCCTACCTGGAGTCTACCTGGAGGGCATTCCGGGGATCAACGGCCCCGCTGCCCGGTCCACGACCAGGCCTCCCGGTGGATCAGGGCCTAATCAACGAGGCTGCTACTGCTGGCCGCACAGTCCAACGTACGAACTACAGCCCGGCACCGACTTTAGGTCGGTACCGGAGGGTGCCCTAAAAATTTTCAACCCAAAATTAAAATTAGGTTATATGCTAGCCGGAAGTCTTATTTCTTGATTAAGCTACATTAGAGGCAGCTTTTAAATAGTATTTATTGGTCTTTTTAGTTATTAAAACGAGGTTTCGTTCCGAATTGGACCATTAACTAGCCATACAGGAGCACGAAGATAGGAAGCAGTATAACTTGTACTAACTTGAAGCTCAGAACAATACATCAAGGCGAAGCTTTACGTTTTAAAGAGTGTATGTTCAGTGCGTTTTATTGCGGAAGAGGTTAAGTAAGCATCGTGGAGGGGCCCTGTTGACGGAGGGTGGAGAGGAGGGCCCTGTTGACGGAGGGTGGAGAGGAGGGCCCTGTTGACGGAGGGTGGAGAGGAGGGCCCTGTTGACGGAGGGTGGAGAGGAGGGCCCTGTTGACGGAGGGTGGAGAGGAGGGCCCTGTTGACGGAGGGTGGAGAGGAGGGCCCTGTTGACGGAGGGTGGAGAGGATGCTGTTGACGGAAGGTGGAGAGGAGGATGCTGTTGACGGAAGGTGGAGAGGAGGGTGCTGTTGACGGAAGGTGGAGAGGAGGGTGCTGTTGACGGAAGGTGGAGAGGAGGGTTCTGTTGACGGAAGGTGGAGAGGAGGGTGCTGTTGACGGAGGGTGGAGAGGAGGGTGCTGTTGACGGAGGGTGGAGAGGAGGGTGCTGTTGACGGAAGGTGGAGAGGAGGGTGCTGTTGACGGAAGGTGGAGAGGAGGGTGCTGTTGACGGAGGGTGGAGTGGAGGGTGCTGTTGACGGAGGGTGGAGAGGAGGGTTCTGTTGACGGAGGGTGGAGAGGAGGGTTCTGTTGACGGAGGGTGGAGAGGAGGGTTCTGTTGACGGAGGGTGGAGAGGAGGGTTCTGTTGACGGAGGGTGGAGAGGAGGGTGCTGTTGACGGAGGGTGGAGAGGAGGGTGCTGTTGACGGAGGGTGGAGAGGAGGGTTCTGTTGACGGAGGGTGGAGAGGAGGGTTCTGTTGGCGGAAGGAGAGGGTAACTAGTCTAGCCTAATGCACCAAGAAACTGACAGAAACCGTTGCTGCTCTCAACAACATCAAGACTCTCCCACTTCCCTTAGATGACAGTTTTCGTCACAAAGAGATGTAATTGCACTTCCGGTGGTTCGAGCAAGCTGGCAACTGCACTTCCATCTCATCACTGCTGCCAATCACGTCTACGCTTTCTTTTTCTTTTAATCTCTCCATTGTTAATTCTAGTCATTGTACACCCTCATGCGTAACTCTGAGCGTAAACGAACAATCCATGAGCCATAACGTAATTAAAACAGTTAACGGTTGGATTAAAGCGAACAACCCATAAACCTCGAATTTCATATCCATTTAAATGTAACGGAAAGAAACTAGTTTTAGAAAATCTGTATAGGTATTTTGAGCGCCAAATTAGCGTCAAGGGGTAAAAAGGAAAAGTACAGTAATGGTTACAGTTAGCAAAGCGCGCGAAGGGAACTCCAGTTATGGACAGCTGGCGATGTAGGCCGGAAGTAAATAATGTTGGAGCCGTTAAGAGAGGTAGCAGGGAAGGTAAATGTTGCTATGTCCATGGTTGTCTGTCGAAGTCCGTGGTTGTTCCTGTGGAGGTCCGTAGCTGTATCTGTGGTCTGTGGATGTTTGTTAGTGGCCGTGATTGTGTTAGGTAGGTGTGTGTGTGTGGGGGGGGGGAGGGATGGTTCATCACCGTATCTGAAGGTTTATCATTGCATATCTGAATTTGTCTGCGAGGGCTCACAGCCGTGTTTAATGTTTATAACCTTGTATGTGAGGCTTCATGACCGTATCTGTGAGGATTCGTAAATATCTGAGGGTTCATGACTGGGTCTGTGAGGGGGGGTTCATGACCGGGTCTGTGATGGGGGTTCATGGCCGAGTCTGTGAGGGGGGTTCATGACCGGGTCTGTGAGGGGGGGGTTCATGACCGGGTCTGTGAGGGGGTTCATGACCGGGTCTGTGAGGGGGGGTTCATGACCGGGTCTGTGAGGGGGGGGCTCATGACCGGGTCTGTGATGGGGGGGTTCATGACCGGGTCTGTGACCGGGTCTGTGAGGGGGGGGTTCATGACCGGGTCTGTGAGGGGGGGGGGGTCATGACCGGGTCTGTGAGGGGGCGTTCATGAGCGGGTCTGTGAGGGGGGTTCATGACCGGGTCTTTGAGGGGGAGTTCATGACCGCGTCTGTGAGGGTTCACGCTCACTAGCACCTCGACAAATCAAGGTCTTCGGGTCAATGGCATTCTCGTTTTTCTGTCTTGTAACGCTAAATAAAAATTTCTCTAATTATCACTCGCGTTTTTCCCTCTTGTTCTCTTTCTCCCTCTTTTAGGTTATATGAATTCTGATTAAGTGAGGTTTGGTTAGTTTAATTCAGGTTAGGTTAAGTTAGTTAAATTCATCGTAGGTGAGGTTAGACTACTTTAATTCATGTTAGGTAAGGTTAGGTAAATGTAGGTTAAGAAAGGTAAAGTTAGGGCTTGGCTAGAGTAGGTAAGGTTAGCTTATGTAATATTAGGATACTGTAAGTATGATTAGGTTAGGTTGATAGATAAAGGTAAGTAGGTTACGTTATGTAAAGTAGGGTTAGGTAAATTAGAGTTTGGTTAGGTAAGGTTAGATTTGGTTTATGTAACGTTAAGTTAAATTTATTGTTTGGGTTAGGCTAGTTCAATTAAGGCTAGGCTAGGTAACCTAACTAGCCAGAGTTCTCGCGCCGATGACGCTACTTGGGAGTTTGTTCCACTCATCTTAAACTATTGCCAAACCAATACTTCCTTATATTTTTTCTAAACTAAATTTTTTTTCCAAGTTGATTTCATTGTTGCGAGTCCTGTCGACATTATTTAGCTTATAGTTTTTTTTTTCCTAGGATTAGAACAAGGCTTATATTTGTCCACCTTAAAATGCATCTGCCACTTCTTCAACCACATCAACCTATCCAGGTCTTCTGCAGCTTTCTAGTGTCGTCAGAAATTGTCATCGGCGAACTTTTGTCAAAATTTCCCTCATCTATGTCGCTTATATAGATTGTGGACAAGGCTCCTGATACTGACCCCAGTAATATACATCTTTGTAACGGGTCCCCATTCTGATTTCTCCCTATTTATGCACACACATTGGCGCCTAATAGTCAACCATGACTCGACCCAGGGGATACTCTCTTTATATCAAGTCCCGCTACTTTCTTTTTCAGTCCCCTGTGTGTAACCCTTTCAAAGGCCTTACTAAAGTCCATATGCTACCTTGATTACCATAGTGAAAAAGACATGAACGCCCCTTTGTAAAACCGTGTTGAGTTTCGTTATCAAATTATATCTTTCTTTAAAGTGGTTTCGAATTGCATCAATAATTACAGACTCCATCAACTTTCCCACAACTGAGGCTATGCTGATTGGCAGTCCTACCAATGATATATTTTTTGCGCATGTTTAAATTTAAACAGGTCAGGGGCAGTTCACTACAGATGAAATAAAAACATGACATTTTAACACTTGATGGGTGAGAATAATAAAGATAATTTGAATGAGCATTCACTGATAAAAGTAGACAAGTATAATGTGGTGCTTGCAAGATTATGTAGGTCAAGTTGCCAGAAGTCAGGGCACCTCCAGTCGCCAGAGAAATTATTAAACGTTATACTGTATTGACATTGGCATGACTACACTATACTCTTACTACTTTCACTGGTGCCTTTACCAAAGCTTAACTTTTATTTTACTGCTACGGAACTTCCTGCTCATGTTTTATTAAAGATGTTACTCGAGTTCGTATGGTTTGTTACTATTGCTGCTGCTGATATTACTACTGTTGCTGCTACTGATACTGTCCTTACTTCTGCTGGTACTGTTCTTGCTTCTGATACCATTCTTGATTTTACTGATACTATTCTTGCTTCTTTTGATACTATTCTTGCTTCTACTAATACTACTACTATTGCCTCTAGTGATGGAGCTGTTGTTTCTAATGTAACTACTGCTGCTTTTACTGATTCTGCTGCTACTGTTGTTTTTACTGGTGTTATTACTGTTGCTTCTATTATTACTGTTACCTGGAGTATACCTGGAAAGGGTTCCAGGGGTCAACGCCCCCGCGGCGCTGTCTGTGACCAGGCCTATTGGTGCAAATGATGTTATAACTGCTTCTGTTATTTTGTCCAGTTTTTGTTTACAATTTGTGGGCTGTGAACATCGATGTTACATAATTAAAAGTGAGGTTTAGGACTCTTAGAAGACTGATCTTTCCAAATGTTGAGTAGCAGATGCTGAATGAAATACGGAACAAAGTCCCCTGGGTAATCAGTCCATCAATCTTGAAAAGAATACAGCATATGTGCGAAGCGGTTTATATACTGTAGGCAGGTGAGGTGCAGCAGTCGTACGTGGTATCACATTTGACAAATCCAAATGTGGAGAAATTTCAACTACTCAGATATGGAAAACTTGAGGAAATTAAAAATGTATCAGGGTATACGACAAATTCTAACCATATAATAGAGCGGAAAAGTAATATGAAGGACCTGGGAGTGATAATGTCAGAGGATCTCGTCTTCAAAGATCACAAAAATGTACCTCATCTGCTAGGAAAATGATAGGATGAATAATGAGAACCTTCAAAACTAGGGACGCCAAGCCCATGGTGATTTTCTTCAAATCGCTTGTGCTCCCTAGGCTGTTATACTGCAGTACACTAACGGCCCCTATCAAGGCTGGCGACATTGCAGACGTGGAGAGTGTACAAAGAACTTTCACGGCACACATAAGTACGATAAGGCACATAAATTACTGGGAACGGTTGAAGGTCATTGATCGGTATTCCCTAGAACGCAGGCGAGAGAGATACATGATAATATACACTTGGAAGGTCCTGGAGGGATTGGTACCAAACCTGCACGCGAAAAATCACTCCCTATGAAAGCAAAAGACTCAGCAGGAGATGCAACATTCTCCCGATGAAAAACATTGGCACCACGAGTACACTGAGAGACAACACAATAAGTGTTCGGGGCCCAAGACTGTTCAAATGCCTCCCAGCATACATAAGGGGGATTACCAATAGACCCCTGGCTGTCTATAAGAAGGCACTGGACAAGCACCTAAAGTCAGTACCTGATCAACCGGGATGTGGTTCGTACGTCAGCTTGCGTGCGGCCAGCAGTAACAGCCTGGTTGATTAGACCCTGATCCACCGCGAGGCCTGGTCTCAGACATAGCCGCGGGAGCGTTGACCCCCAAAACCCTCTCCAGGTATGCCTGAAGGTTAAGCAAGTGAAGAATTCCCTGTATTAAGATCCCAGGATGTTGCTGTGTCTGACAGGAATGTATATAAGAAGAAACGTTTCCTCATTAAGATACCCACGTGTAGCACATGTGTCTAATTTATCAACAATGGATAAAGTAGTTTGGTTTTAAATTATTCATTACTGTTACTAACACGCCAAAACAATATTTTCTACCACAATTGACATTACTGGCCATCCAGTCCCCCGAATTAGTCCGTTAAATAAAGGGTTTACTGTATAAGTTTAGTTCAGCATTATACCTATAATAGTATGATATAACACCTGGGAAAGAGGCAAGCAGATTAGATCCAAGGGAGACGGATAGCTCCAATTCCTTGCATCAAGAGCCTTCTAGCACCATCAAGGCACCCTTCCCCCGCCTTTTGAAGGGAGAAAGTGGTGTTGATCAGCGGGAGACGATGATGATGATGACAGATAGACACACAGACATACACAGACACAGACAGACAGACAGACACACACACACACACACACACACACACACACACACACACACACACACACACACACACACACACCAGGTGTGGGTTACACAACAGTGTGTGTAGAGAGTGTGTACCAGCACTTCTTTTTCATTTGCTGGTGACAGTACAGTTGACAGTGGTTACAAGCTGGTGACAGTACAGTTGACAGTGGTTACAAGCTGGTGACAGTACAGTTGACAGTGGTTACAAGCTGGTGACAGTACAGTTGACTGTGGTTACAAGCTGGTGACAGTACAGTTGACAGTGGTTACAAGCTGGTGACAGTACAGTTGACTGTGGTTACAGCCTGGTGATAGTACAGTTGACAGTGGTTACAGGCTGTGACAGTACAGGTGACAGTGGTTACAGACTGGTGACAGTACAGCTGACAGCGGTTACAGACTGGTGAGAGTACAGCTGACAGCGGTTACAGACTGGTGAGAGTACAGCTGACAGCGGTTACAGGCTAGTAGTGCGCATTTCATAAGAACAAAAAGTACCAACAGACACACAGGAAAGTAAAGACAGATGTATAATGAATGTAAACAGAAGGATCGCAAGATTTACCTGTCATCTTATGTGTCCATCAAAGAAAATACCAATAATCCTGACAACACCAGCAATCTTGCCCGAGTGCAAAACATTTAACAGGTTCCAGTTCTGTATTCATGACAGGAAAATGGTACCTGGATGACTGCTGTCTACCAGCCTACTATAAATGTTTATGTACCTGAATATTACAATGCATGCAGTATTCGCCCACTTTCTCACCACTAATTAATGGTAGTCTCGTTATCAATGGGGGAATATGTTAACGAACCGAAAGGCCTGGTCAAAAACCAGGCTGCAAGGGAAGAAAAAAAAAACCCTCGAAACCAGTCACAGGTAGTGTCACATGCGCCAGATATTAAATGGCTGGAGAAAGATATTAAGAAGCAACCAAATATCAATTGCGAGTTTAGCCACGTCTACAGAGAAACTATTGCCACTTTGCTAAATTACTATAACTTTTACAACAATAATATAATAATAAAAATGATAGTTTATTACTAAAGTGTAAAAGTGTTAGTTTCCAAACAATATTTTGCACAGCATTTTGTGATTTGGCGAAAATAATTCTGATGTATAAAATCTAGACTGAGATAACAGTCAAGCAGGTTCAGGTTGTTGGTGTTAGCGGCCGGCATAAGAGGAATTAACACTGCATGAGGCCTTTTGGGCAACTCTAGGCAGCTTCAACTCTCGTGCAGCCACACCCATGCATATACTCGTCTAAAGTATATTTAAAGCTGCACATATCTCTTGCCTCAACGACGCTACCCGGGATCTTGTTCCAGTCATCTACAACTCTCGTCAAATTAGTACTTCCCCATACCGTTATAAAATCACGACTCGGCTGACAGACACTTGCACGAGATTGTAGACCAATTTTCTTTTAAAAACTTCTACTTTCACTCTGCCAATGTGTCTATCGGATGATTGGAGGGGAAACGTCGACAGGTGTGGGGGACCAAGAAAAAAAAAAAAGGAGACTTCAATTGGACAAAGCTTTACTCTAGGTAGAGTTTTTGCATGACTTGGAAAAGATCTCAATTAAGAAGCTTGTAAATAAAGGCTACATCTGTGTACTTGTGGCTCTTCACAACAGCAACCAGTCTATAATTCAAAATAATACTCGCATTATGTCAATATTTTTGTCATTTCCTCTTGCAAATTATATGTTACCCACCTACTAAATGTATATAATTTTCACAAAATCAGATAAGTTACATTACAAAATACACCAAGTTAGGCTTCGTGCAAGTATTTTTTTTTTTTTTGCATATACTCTTAGGAGTATATATGTATGTCGAGAGCAAGTGTGTGTGTGTGTATACATATATATATACATATATATATATATATATATATATATATATATATATATATATATATATATATATTACACACAGTCCATTAAAAGGGGTATATATCTCAGAATGTAGGGATGTGTATCTTCAAAACTACTGTCAAAAAACATCTCTCCCTAACATATCCCAACATCAGCTAAATATGTAAAAACTATATATCCATCTTCTCATTGTCACTAACATATGGAAAACAATATAATGTTATTCTTAATTAATATCTGTAATCCTCACAGCCATTAAAATATTGAATGTGTTCACATTGTTAACATGTTAGGTCTAATTTTAAGTAGTGTGTAAGCATTAGTATTCGTCTGCCAGAAATGTTCATGCCTGAGCATTTCGGCCGACTAATATATAGTAAAGAAATAATTTGTATATTACAAAGAAATATTTTTTTTAAGGAGGGATATGTATCTTGTTTTTAATGCATTATACTCCGTATTTTAGGTAGTTCGATCACTAGCGCACTCACCTCACATACTGAAGTCCGGAGTTCGAATCTCCTCCGGTACGACTGGAAAACATTAGGGACGTGTTTCCATAGGACACCTGCTATTCCTGTTCACCCATGAGTGTAAAATGGTTACCTGGGTGTTAGTGGACTGGTGTGCGTCGCATCCTGGGACAAAACTGACCTCATTTGCCCGAAATGCTCTGCATAACAAGGGACTTTCTATATAGTAGTTGTCATTGTTGTCAGCTAGGACTGTATACCATGTACATGTACTTGTAGTAAATAAAGATATTATCATTATCATTATTATTATTATTATTATTATATGTATGACGGGTCACACCCTGCCTCACGTAATCAATACGTTTTAAACCTAATAAACCATATCTTGGGATGTACTTTGACTAAACCGTACCTGATATTAACTTAAAAAAAAAATCACGTTAGTTATCTCAGGCTGGTTATCGTATGCTAGTTATCCTTGATCAAATGAGTCGGAGCCTGGTCTGGGACCGGGCCGTATCGGCAACGAACCTCAGAAACTTCCTTCAGGTATCCCCTTGGTTCGAATCTGATCACCTCCCATTTCCCAGGCGCTGTGCGACCTCCAAGATTGGTTAAACTAAGGCGCAAACGCGAAGCAAAATTGTTATCTGCATATCTATTTCATCCACTGTTAATAATAATAATAATAATAATAATAATAATAATAATAAATAACGCCAGCAGTTCCAACCTTCATTGTTCCAACCATTAGTTTTACGTCTGAAATGCTTGGAGGGAGAACTGGGTGCTGGTATGTGGCTTCAGTATATAAGGATAAGTAGATTAATATATTCATGAGGCTTCAGTGCATGAGAATATTAAATAAATATACTGATGCGGATTCAAGACAGGGAAACATTAAAAATAAATATTTACACTGATGAGGATTCAGGACGGAAATATTAATAATACAATGATGAGGATTCAGGGCAGGAAAATATTAAGTTAGTATACTAACTAGGCTTTACACAGTATATAACGAGGTGTGTATCTCTGCTCAGCTTAGTATTACGCTAATAGCTGTGTATCTCTTAATCTACATACGCAATGAGTTTAATTTATTCCATAATACAGGCATTTCCGTATTCTTGACTGATGTGGACTTGTGAACCAGGATTTGCTAAATCTGAACTCTTGTGGATTTACATAACTGAATCCCCTTCTCTCCAAGCACTCACTCAATGTCTTCCTGATAAACGATTCTGTCAGTGTATATTTTAGGCCAACTCACCTTCACTCCTACAATAGGTCCAAAATTAAGAGGCGGAACCAAGAGCTATTATCAAGGTTATATACACAGGGGTATGTAGCTCATTGCATACAAAGAGAGGTATGCATCTCTATATACACAGAAGTGACTATTTCTCAGTGTATACACTGAGAGGTGTGTTAACATGGCTATTTTTTTCATGAATCAAAGTCGTGTGGGTCATTATATCTAGGAACAAATGCAGACTTGATCCTACGTCTCACTGTCAGCTATTACACTGACAGTGCCTACTCTCCAAAATGCAAATCAGGAATTAGCGAAAACCTAAACAACCAAACCTAACCCTTATAACGTATGTAGAGAAATTATCTTTAAAACTTTCTTTAAAATCAACGATTCACTTATGATGCTATAAGTACCCATGTTACTTATACATTGGGAAAAAATGTTTTGACGTAAAATTCGGATATGATAAAATCCTACTTAAGAATGCTAAGTATGGTAACTAAATTACGAATCTGAAAACAGGATGAAGGTAAGACATCGCAATGGTGAAGGTAAGAACAAAGTTATAATAAGAGCTAGGATATGGCTGGGGGCTAGAGGAAAGAGAAATAGGCTAGATGAAGTGTTCGAGGTAGGTAGTGTGTGTGAAAACTGACAATCACACACAGACACACACACACAGGACTTTCACCTTCTCGTCATGACGGTGGTAATCTTATAGCGGTACGGTGGCGAAAAATCTAGATGCAACGCACAAACACCTCGCATAAATAGCTTTTAACGTCATATATACACCGAGAGATGTGTATTTCTTTATATATACCTCATGTATTTGAAGTGATAAAGGTCCCAGCACCGAAACATTGACAATACAGGTATCCTTAATAGTGTACATGAATTCGTGTACATTTTTTCTTAGTCAGCATATTACCGTGAAAAACTAATCTTGGTCGTGATTTACAGGCCCCCAAACCCTGAGAGGGAGGGTAGTAAGCTTCTATGGGACGAAATTCGCAAGGCATCTACATGCGAAAATGTTGTGCCAATGAGAGATTTTAACTTTAGACAAATTGACTGGAGCAATTTGACAGGAAATTGAGTCAAGCGACTTTCTTAATACGATTCAGGATTACTTTTTTAAAACAGTCTGTGACAGAACCAACTAGAGGAAATAACTTGCTTGAATTGGTCTTTGCCAGCAGGGAATCACTAATTAATAAACTTGTGGTTAATGATGAGTTTGGGGAAAGTAATCACAAATCACTCAGTTTTAATGTATCATGAAATTACCCTAATAATGGCAATCAAGTCTCTGTCCCTGACTTCCGCTTGGCGGATTTCACAGGACTGATAAATTACCTGGGTGGGCTAAACTGGAATGACCTGACTATGGGTCAGGTAAGTACTGATGGTTGCCAATATGACGTTTTCCAGAGCATAGTTCTAGCTGTTCAGACAACTTTTGTTCTGAATAGGGAAAACAGATCAAACAAAAATTATCCCAAATGGATAAATATATTAAAACATTTCACTGGTCAAAAGACAGGGATATATAGGCGAATCAAAAGAGAAGAGGAACAGTTAAAAAATCAATATATTCTGTTAGAGAAATAAAAAAAAGGGAATAAGAAAAGCAAAGAGAGATTATGAGGTTAAAGTTGAAAGGGAATCGAAGACTAACCCAAAAGGATTCTTTCAGGTATACAGAAGTAAGATTAGGGACAAGATAGACCCACTCAAAAGTTACTCGGAACAACTCACCGACAGTGATAAATTTTAACACTTACTCCCTCTCAGTTTTTACACAGGAAGTTACTAGCGACATTCCAGAAATAAATTATATAGAAGAGGACAATAAACTATGCATGATTAGGGTCACAAGTGACATGATCCTTGGACAAATAGATAAAACCCAACAAATCCCCAGGCCTTGATGAGCTATACCCAAGGGTTCTAAAGGAAACAAACCATACCACAGGCAGGGTTAGAACCCGTGATCAGAGGGTCTCAAAACTCCAGACCGTCGCGTTAGCCACTGGGCCAGCTAGCCACATTTGTGGTCACAGTAGTGCCTATGCTAACCTTCCTATGGTGTATAAATATACCTAGCTGGATGAATTTTATTGTGGCTAGCTAGCCCAGTGACTAACGCGATTGTCTGGAGTTTTGAGACTCTCTGATCACGGGTTCTAATGTGATATAGTCCACAATGCTTGTGAGGTCGCTAAGGGAGACCGAATTTAACCAATTAAATGGTCACACCTTGCCTTGGCAAATAGCTGTCAGACACGCCTTTTGGCTTAAGTCCCAGGTAGTTTGTTCATCACTGGAGTCAGGTCGTAACACATGGTCTATGCCTTATGGGGAAGGGGGGTGCTTTGATGACCATATAAGCAAGGGAACAGCTGAGCAAGGGAGAGGTGACAGGTCCAGTGAGCAAGAGCTCTGGACAGCCGCGTGTGTAGTGGATTGCAAATCTCGGGTCAGCTGATTGGTGAATTAAGAGTACTAGTCCATGTTACTGATAACATCTACCCTTCCCCCTGGTAATAAGTCTCATAGGTCAATTGTTGTATTATGTAAATTTCCATCAGGACATGTTGTATTCTAGCCCTTTATATTATTAAGTAAACTATAGCCATAGTTCCTCATTTTATTTGTACCCTCATATGCTATTCCCTATTCTGTTAAGCACTGGGATAACACAGGAGACGTGCTCACTTGCTGGGATACCTCAGGCAGAGTGGGTAAAGGTCTCACACTAACCCTGCCCATAGTATGGTTTGTTTGCAATCGTGTCATTACGATTTCGAGAGTCATGTTCTAAAGGAATGCAAAGTGAAGCTTAGCAAACCTTTGGCTAATCTTTTCAACATATCACTACATATCAAAGCAGGTGACAGGTCCATAGCTTCAAGCTAAAAACCAATAAGCCTAACCTCCATATTGGGAAAATTTATGCAATCAATAATTGCCGAGGCAATTCATAGCCATAAATTGATCAATGAATCTCAGTACGGTTTTACAAAAAGGAGTTCCTGCCTTACGAATTTATTAACTTTTTTCACTAAGGTATTTGAGGAGGTAGATCATGGTAATGAATATAATATTGCGTATATGGACTTTAGTAAGGCTTTCGATAGTCCCACATCAAAGACTACTGAGGCACACGGAATAGAAGAAATTTTTTTCCTGGATAGAGGTGTGGTTGACAGGTAGGCAGCAGTGTGTTTGCATAAATGGGGAGAAATCCGAGTGGGGAAGTGTCACGAGCGGTGTTCCACAGGGGTCAGTGTTGGGCCCCTTGTTGTTCACAATCTACATAAATGACAGACCAGGGAATAAATAGCGACATAATCAAATTTGCCGATGCCACCAAAATAGGCCGTCGAATTCATTTTGACGAGGACATTAGAGCACTGTAGGAAGATTTGAATAGACTGATGCAGTGGTCCGAGAAGTGACAAATAAGAACATAAGAATAGAGGAACACTGCAGAAGGCCTACTGGCCCATACATGGCAGGTCCTTATCAAAACCACCCCTACACAAAACTACCAAAGAATTTACTCCCGTACCCACGACACCAATCAAACCCAGCCCCTCCCACTCATATATTTGTCCAATCTCTTTTCAAAGTTACCCAAGGTCCTAGCCTCGATCATCCTACTCAGAAGATTGTTTTACGCATCCACAGCTCTGTTCGAAAACCAGTACTTACCTATGTCTTTTCTAAATCTAAATTTATCCAACTTAAATCCATTATTTTTGGTTCTTACCTGGTTCGACACACACTGTACTTTATTAATATCACTTTTGTTTATGCCCATCTACTTATACACTTCGATATCTCCCCTTATTGTACGTCTCTCCCGAGAGTGGAGATTCAAGGCTCCATTTTCATATGGGAGACTCCTTATACAGTAAATCATATTAGTCATTCTTCTCTGTATGTTTTCCAACGAGTCTATATCCATCCTGTAGGAAGGAGACCAAAACTGAGCGGCGTAATCCAAATGGGGCCTCACTAGTGATGTATAGAGCTGTAAAATAACTTTTTGGGTTTCTGTTGCTTATACTTCTTGAAATAAATCCTAGTGATCTGTTAGCCTTATTGCACACACTTAGGCACTGCTGTCTTGACTTTAGATTTCTGCTTACCATGACTCCTAAGTCTTTTTCACATTCTGTATGATGAAGTTCTACTTCACCTAGTTTATAACTTCGAGAGTTTTCATTACACTTGTCCACATTGAACTTTATCT
Organism: Cherax quadricarinatus; assembly: GCF_038502225.1. Classification (NCBI taxonomy): domain Eukaryota; kingdom Metazoa; phylum Arthropoda; class Malacostraca; order Decapoda; family Parastacidae; genus Cherax; species Cherax quadricarinatus. Next base: position 11,017,641 of record NC_091350.1, on the reverse strand, counting down.
GCTATTTTTCAGACCAAGACATTAATTTGTCCAAATCCTCATGGAGTTCATTGGTATCCTCCTCAGAATGAATCATACGGCCTATTTTTGTATCAGCAAATCTGCTCATGTCACTTGTAATTCCTTCATCAAGGTCATTAATGTAAATTATGAACAACAGAGGGCCTAAAACTGATCCTTGTGGAATGCCACTAGTGACTAATCCCCATTCAGATTTGACCCCATTAATGGAAACACTGCATTCTGTTGGTAAGCCATGCCTCTGTCCATGCTAGAACTTTACCTCCTATACCATGAGCTGTCACTTTTCTTAAGTATCTTTTGTGAGGTACTCTATTGAAGACTTTACTAAAATCCAAATAAACAATATCATATTCTTAATCACTGTCTACTGCCTCAAACGTTTTGTCGAAGAACGTCAGTAAATTTGTCAAGCAGGAACGACCTCTCGTGAACCCATGCTGAGATTCATTAATTAAATTATGCTCTTCAAGGTGACTTTTAATAATATCAACTACAACTGATTCCAATAATTTGCCTACTATAGACGTAAGGCTTATTGAATGGTAATTTGAAGGAATGGACTTATCCCCTAATTTGAATATAGGAACTACATTAGCTGTCTTTCACATCTCAGGCACAACACCAGTAAGGATGGACGCATTAAACATGCTCGTTAATGGCTGACTAAGTTCCATCTTGCATTCTTTAAGTACCTTGGAAGGCAACTCGTCGGGCCCCGGGGACTTATTTTTGCTTCAGTTTATCTATCTCTTTGATAACCGTGTCCCTCGTGGCAGTAATATTAGTTAATTTGAATTCTTCAGGAACTGAATAATTGTTAATTTCTGGAATCTCATTTACGTCTTCCTGAGTAAAGACTAACGAAAAATAGTCATTAAATAGTGAACACATTTCCAGTTTGTTATCCGTCAGCTGTCCATTCCCAATTTTCAGAGGTCCTACTTTTTCCCTCACCTTCGTCCTATACACTTGACAGAACCCTTTTGGGTTAGTCTTTGATTCACTAGCAATTCTAATTTCATAGTCACATTTAGCCTTTCTAATCCCCCTTTTTACTTCTCTTTTAAACTGAATATATTGTTCAATAAGGTTAACCTTTCCTCTTTTGATGAGCCTATAAATTCCTTTTTTTTCTCCCCTAATAGATGCTTTAGCCTCCTGCTAACCCATTTGGGATTGTATTATTTGACCTTATTTCTCTCTGGGGAATAGGGGACTTTTACCGTATTATCCTTATTCTGGTACTCCCAGGTAATATTAAAAGTAATGGATTTGTGATGACTTGCGCGAAGCTCTTCAGTGATCTCCAGATTATTTAAGAGGGTTTCTTCATGTGATAAGACTAGGTCAAGCAAATTATTACCTCTGGTAGGTTCTGTTACACACAGTTTCAGAAAACAGTTTTGGATTCCAGATTACCGGTCAAAGAAGTCCAGTCTATTTGACTAAAGTTAAAATTCCCTGCTTTCTAGATGAAGTCCCCCTTTATCGTGATCCAAGCCTGGAGGTCGGTATATTACACCTAGAATTAATTTTTCTTGACCATCTAGAAACTCTACCCAAACAGATTCTGTAACTAATCCATTTATTTTTATACCTGTTTTTATACAACAATTTATATTTTCACGTACATGTAATGCAACTCCACCCACTTTCCCGTTATATCTACACGGAACAACTTAAAACCTTGAATATGGTACTCAGCAATCATATCCTGACTCGTTAAATTATACCATGTTTCAGTTATTGCAATGACATAAATGTTCCGAACACATGCTACCAAAAGTAATTCATTAATTTTATTTCTGGCACTTCGACAATTATAAAATACACTGTTTTTTTTTCTTGTGAACCTTTTTCCTATTCAGCTTTTCTCTTACACAATTTCTGTTACTATCATTACCCTGTGTTACTCGATGACTGTTATTGTTAAAATTTATGATATCAAAGCCTAAATCAATATTTTGACACATTATTTTCCATTACTAAACCCATACCTCTAACTAATCCTAGTTTAAAGCCCTAACAACATCCTCAACTGAGCTAGCGAGAAAACCAACACCTGCCCTGGATAAGTGAACTCCATCCCTGGCATACATATCATTTCGCCCATAGAAGTGAGCCTAGTTGTCAATGAATGGTACTGCATTATCCTTAGTGTCCAGCCAGCAATTTATACCAATCGCTCTGGACAGCCATTCATTTCCAACACCCCTTCTTGGCAAAATACCACATATAACAGGGCTCCCTCCCTTCTTCCTAATAATGTCTATTGCTGCCTCATACCTTCTAACTAAATCCTCACTTCTATGCTTGTCTACATCATTGCCTCCAGCACTGAGGCAGATAATAGGATTGATTCCATTACCATACATGTCAAGCCGGCTAACAATATCCCCTATCCCAGCCCCAGGGAAGCACACCCTCTGTCTCCTACTCCTATCTTTCAAGTAGAATGCCCTATCCATGTACCTAAACTGTTTAGACTGTCCCCAACAAGCACAATATTCCTACCTTCATTGCTATTCTTCATTGCGACATTCCCAGTAGTCGACTCACATTCGTCTGGTAGCACAGAAAAAGAGTTCGAAGTTTCCACAGCAGTCTCATTCTTCATCGTTTCTACCTCTCCATTCGTCCTTTTGGTCTTCAACTTCGATCCATGCTGTCCTGCCACTGCCCACGTTCCCTTCTTGACCTGAGGACTCACAACAGGAGGACTACTACGAATCTTCTTGTCTTGCTTCGTCAATCGCTGGATCTCGAGCTTAGCCAACCTCAATTCCTTTTAAGCTGGCACAGGAGATACCGTGATCAGGACCTCAGTGTATGAACCGAGTGCGTTAGCAATCGAGCTACAGGACACTCCTAAGCTACAATCCCCGGCATTATTGGTTTCTGGCTTCTTGCAAGGTTCCTAGCATACATTTTGAAATCGAGTATGACATTTGCCAATACCACTATCTCAACTAGCTCATTCCACGTATTTACCACTCTGAGAGCCCTTCCCAATAACCACCATTAAATTCCTTAGAGGTTATATAACAGAAGATATCTGCAATGAGCAGAAAAACACAATCTTTTTTATACACACGGTGTAAAAGAGATTGCAGGAAAGATTCTGTAACTGTGTGGTTGACAAGAATATTTTCTACCCCGCAGAAAGGCCTGAGGTTAGGCTTCAACCAGGCTGTTGCTACCACCATATCATAGGCCTACAAGTGACTGATCTGGTACTGACAACAGATAGATTTGCAGTTTCGTCTTAACATCTACCGTACATTTCTTCCACAATATTAGTAATTTTACAAATATTGTAAATTAATCAAAGAAACCTAGACACCACGAGCCTAGTTCAAGTGCTGTAACCACAACTACATAACTCCACTTACAACAGGTGCAATGTGGGTAATACTGTTTGTGGGTGACCTGTAGCTCAGGGGTAAAACGTCCGGCTCATAACCTAAGTTCCCTGGTTCGATCCTCAGGCGAGACGAAATATATGGGTAACATTCCTTACACCTGCTGCCTCTCTTCACCTAGCAGTAAGTAGATACCTGGGCGTTAGTCGGCTCTTGCGAGTTACATCCCAGTAAAGGACCCCTTTATTTCCCTATTTTTTTTAGGGTTAAATAACCCGAATGGGGTAGTGCTATATACCCGTAGGGGTCACACAGGGCCTTGGAACTGGAAGGTACTCAAATTTGAAAAGAAAGGGAAGGTAGCATCAATTCTTTCAAATAAGAGCCCTTCAGCATCAAGGAACTCATTCCCATCAAGGGTAAATAACTTCGGTAGACCAATGGAAACAAGTCATACTGACTATTAGGTTATAATAAGCTATGACGCCAAGAGGAGACCGGGTGGGAGGCCGGCCTGAAGACTCCACAGTCTTCACCTACACAAGACAGCAACACCAATAATAATAATAAACAAAAATCACCTAGCAACCCATCCAGCCAGACTGCCACCCCTAAGCCCTTCCTATATAGAAATTTTGGAATCGCCACTGAATATTTTTCTACATAAAGCACTTTAAATGTGTGTGGCTACAACATTTACCCTCAAAACCATTGTAATTTTTTATCATGTATGAAATTTCTAAATAAGAACTTACCTCTAGCTTTTACCTAAGTGCATGTGGTAATCCCATGGCTCAGCCTGAGTGACTAGGTCTCCGGCTAGGCCTAACCCACACGAGTCACCACTGCCTCCAAAACACGATCTTAACACTGATACCCACTTTCTAATTCCTCTACCTCAATTCCTCAGTTCTACTTGTGCGTTTCTCTTAAAGTGACTCTTGTTTCAATATTAAGCACTCAGTCTTAATAAGATATTTATTCATCCTGTGTCCAAACAGCATGCATTATTTATTCATCTTAAATCATACAAGTACATTATTTCAAACTGGATACGCAGTTTCAAGAGAAGGCATGATCGTGCCCTGAAGGTCTGATAAACTGAGAGACGGACTGGTGAATTTATTTTGTTTGAAACCTATTAACTACATCAGGGTCACTAAAACTGTTAAGTCACCTTTGAACAACCAGTCAAGAATCCTGTAATACCTAATACAAGGCTTAAACTAAACTCAAACTGCATATACACTAAGATATACACCTCTCCAAATATATATAATGTATTTGTATTGGCGGTTTAGCGTGTACATTAACGTTTACACCTGGAGTGAAATAGTATATAATACCGACACTATGGAATCACACACACACAATGTATATATTGAATGATCTGATAACACTGCATTTGTGTGCTTCCATCATGTCAGTATTGTATACCATTTCTTTCCAGATATAAACAATATTAAGGATCTCATTACACTGCATTTGTCTCTATCCAGTGTTCGGATAGACAGAAATGCAGTATACCTTTATTGACAACGTTTCGCCTACACAGTGGGCTTTATCAAGTCACAAATAGATCTACCTGTTATCAGTACATGATCGTATTATACTGCATTTGTTTATCTATCGTGTCGGTATTTTGATATCATTTCTCTTGTGTTTACATCTCGCAAGATCGCAGCAAAACAGCGTTTAGCTGAAACATAAGAGGTCTGCTGAAGTTTAAACAGAAAGGGATAAAAATATGGAGTGTGTTCTTATCACATTCCTTTTGAGAAACATCGTCTGGGAAAGTGGCTAGAAGCAACCGCGAGACAACTGAGTGATAACACTCTTTATACCTGTGTATCCACAACATTTCGCCTCGGGTAAATAACGGGATCAATGACTGTTTACCATACCTCTCAAGGAAGGTGCCTTGATGCCGGTGTGGGGCTCTTGATACAATGAACTATACTTATTCTTCCCTTCCGTGGATCGAACCTGATTGGCTCCCACTCCCCAGGCGTTACATGACCCATACGGGTTTAACGCTTCCCCTAAGTACATTGCCTGCGCTCTGAAGGACGGGTGGAAATATGCTGAAGGTTTGAACTGTAGTATCTGCACGCCTCCGGCGCGACAGTGGAGTGTTTCTTCTTCTTTTCTGGTCACCCTGTCTAGGTGGGAAACAGCCGATGTGTTAAAATAATAACTACTATAAAAGAAAAAATATATATTTACGTTCAAGTAACCTGGACAATAACTGTGCAGTTCATAAAAGCATCATATACTGTAAGAGCGCGAGATGCATATTTTTAAGATCACACCTGACACCTGCAGTTTAATAACACTGACATTGACAGTAACACTGATAGCAATTCATGGTACGCGTTTATCTTCCAGTGTATGTTTGTAGTGTAAAACAATCCTGAATTATTTATTATTAAAGATTCCTGAATAACATTATATTCTACAAATGATAGTATACGCTTATAAAAAATAAAACATTGTCGAAGTTCAATGTAAGTTTGAATTGAATCTTAATTTTTATTAGTGTTGTTGACACTTGACAGGTGGCAAAGGTGTTATTAGATTTTTATGTTATTCTGAGAATAATGGAAATGACTTTGATTTTGTTAATTTATTAATATATTTTATTTTAGTTAGATTCATGTTCACATACTTATTTTTTAAATAAATGGGTTATGATAAATACAATTTACATTAATTCATAAACACTGCTATAAAAATTATCTGCATACAATAAGTACATTATATATTAGTATTAGTAACAGTATGTGTTATTATACCACGGTATTCACCCAGCTAGCTCCTGTACGTGCCATACCATGGTATCATTCACCCAGCTAGCTCCTGTACGTGCCATACCATGGTATCATTCACCCAGCTAGCTCCTGTACGTGCCATACCATGGTATCATTCACCCAGCTAGCTCCTGTACGTGCCATACCATGGTATCATTCACCCAGCTAGCTCCTGTACGTGCCATACCATGGTATCATTCACCCAGCTAGCTCCTGTACGTGCCATACCATGGTATCATTCACCCAGCTAGCTCCTGTACGTGCCATACCATGGTATCATTCACCCAGACCTTTGTCAAAACGGAAAACGAAGATTTAGGTGATAGAGTAAGCAGAAATTTAAAGACAACAGTGCATATATATGAATTTATTGATCAGATAGTAACAAGAGTGAAATGAAAGGACCAGGAACAAGGGGATATAGAAAGAAGTAAAAAGAATGATGAGACATAGGGACGTTAAGAACTTTTTCAGTCTTGAGAGGTACAACCGTCTTGTCGTGTGAATGTAAAATTGGACCCTGTTAAAAGTTTTGCACTCTGGCAAGATTGCTGGTCTTTTGCTTCTGTCTCGTGAACTTTTACTATGACAAATATATCTTACAAACTTCTACTTACAGTGTACACTTGTCATTACTTTCTTGCGTGCTTCTTAATCCTGGAAGATTTCCTTTCTATTTTAGAAGACCTGGTCTGAGACTTGGGCAATGATCTATGCAACCATTAACAGACATAATAAGAGGAATCGACCTTCCCCCCTCTCCCCCAAATACAAATTGGTAAGTACACAGACGAAGTGAATCTAATAACTCCTTACGTCCTTGAGGGGAATAATAATTTACAATGAAAGGCGCGTTGCTTAAGAAACTAAAAGTAACTCCATACTCCATCCCTCCCAGCACCCCCGTACTCCTCCCTCGCTCTCACAACACGTAAAATTGAGTATCAGCACATTGCGGATGTATACAATTTTTATATCAGTGGTACATTTGATATCCTCATCGCCTTACTGAAGTCCCTCGGCTCGGGCTAATGAATCACATTACCTGATGTATGAGTCATCCTGTGTCGTATAGCAAGGAATTACTATGGGGAACGCTAAACCTGTAGGGATTATACAGCGCCTGTGCGGGAAGGGGATGGAAGGCATTCAGGCTTAATTCAGGGAAATGGAGCATATATCCAATTCCCCAGATCAAGAGCCCCTCACCAACATCAAGGAACCTTCCTTGAGGGGAATGTGACAGATATTTAGCTTTGTTCCAACAATGTCTGAATAACTATTTTGCAAGTCAAGAGTTTTTTTTATCGTACTTCAAGTTTATTTTAAATTCTGGCCCTAGCATTTGCTCTATTAGAAAGCGATGGTTAAAGTGTATAATATATTTAAATCAAATCAGCGACTTCGTATAGAGTTAAGCTGGAGTCAGCTCTGGGCCAGCACTTACACTCGACCATTGACTGAATTATATTATTATTTATATGGGGAAGACCTAGGCATATAAATGCGATAAGGAATAAACAGGAATAGCCTATGAAAATAATACAATAGAATTATTTCCATATGGGTCTCCTCTCCATGGGGATAGCGGGGGGGGGGGCCTTGTTACCCGTGAGAGGCTCTTGATCAGAGGAATTAGACTTGCTCTTCCCTTCCTTGCATTGAACCAGGCGTTGTATGATCCCTACAGATTTAGTGCGTCCTGATGATATAATAATTTTTAAGAGTCAATCCAGTTAGTGCCTAAGGTCAAGATGACTGGCCTTGCAAGGTCATCTACAAGAAGAATTTCTATGAGTTATTTACTCTTAAATCATCTTCCAGGATGCAACCCACAACAGTCGACTAACACCAAGGTATGTATTTACTAACAAGTGAACAAGGACAGCAGCAGGTGTAAAGAAACCTACGCATATATCTCGTCTCGCCGAGAATCGAACCCATGTCTATTCTGTTTTGAGCAGAACATTCTACATTCTACAATTACTGGTTGTTTATCATTTATCCCTCAAAATACAATTCAAAAAATTATAAAGTTAACTTGAAGGGTTTTTGCCACGTTTATAACTACAAAATTCGTTGAGTAAACAGTATAATGTGAATTTCCTTGCTAAACTATTAACATACATAACACAGTAACAGATATAATAACAAATATAACATTACCAGACATAACATATTAAGAGATATATGAAATAAAAGAGGGACGAGATGTGTGGTTAATTAAAACTTACCTGGGCTCACTACCATCATGCCCAACTCTCAGGAATAAACTTTCTACGGGCGTGTGGGCGTGTGGTGGTGGTGGTTGGTGGGTGGGCGGGTTTAAGTTCCTGGTACTACCACTACCCGTAACACCACAACCCCCCAACACTCCGCCATGGACACAATAGCCTAGCGTCTGGCCTGGTTTCTGGGTCAGCCGACCAACGCCACCCTCTAAGAGGCAACCGATTTGACTCCCTACATTACCGATTCTCTATATTACCGATCAATCTCCACTGTCAGGGAAAATGTCGAGGATGAGTTGGTGGAGTGAGAGAGACGAGTGGTCACTGGTGGCAGTATGATGTCTCCCAGACAGTGGCTAACAGCATGACTCTCCAATGTCGACCAATTGCAGTCTCCACTTTCTCTAGATATTCCCTACATAAAACCTGGGAGTAATTTTTGTTTGGAAAGTAATGTGCCGCAAGCTACGACAAGACTTTCATTGTTTCTACTTTTGAGCGTAACTTGTAGTGGGCTGAGGTTATATTTTGCCAAGTGCAAGTGAACATGAAGTGGTAGTGTTCTGTTCAATGGGAAACTGGAAAGTGTCTCCCAGACACGGATCTCCTGACCGTACCCGTGTCTCCTGACACGGGTATAAGACTATTTGGATTATTACCCCCATATACTTACTAGTGTCGTGGGGTTCGACAGGAGATAATTGGAGTAAGAAATGCACACGTTGCAGGTCTTGGAGGCGTATAATTAAGAGAGTCTTCAGGAGCACCCAGGCCTGCCTGTTGAGTCTGCTATGCCTAGCATAAACTGAGGGGGAGGCCTGTAGCTGACGGATTTATTGATAATAGGATTACATGAAAACCGGTGGGGTTCTTAGATGCTCTTTTCCAGGATGCGATCCACAACAGTCAGCTAACACCCAATTACCTATTTACTGCGCGGTAAGCAGGAGCAGCAGGTGTTGAAGAGACTTGCTCGTACATTGTATGTTAAAATTGTTGCGCTGCCTAAAGGGGCAGTTTAGTGTGTGTGTGTGTGTGTGTGTGTGTGTGTGTGTGTGTGTGTGTGTGTGTGTGTGTGTGTGTGTGTGTGTGTGTATGCGTGCGCGCGTGCCGAATAGGTAAAACTGGTCAATTAGCAAGAGCTCATTTAAAATTAAGTCATTTCTAAAATTTTCTCTTATACGTTTAAGATACTAATGTAAAAAATAATAATTTTGTACCAAAAGAACCTTAGAAAACTTACCTAACATTATTAAAACAAGCGCAATCTAATTTATCCTAATTCAACTAAATATATTTTATACAAGTTTACAATAAATTAATAATAAACAAAAGCAATGAAATATATATTTTTTCGTTGGGTTCAGAATGATTTTTGCGAAATTACTGCATACACAAATTTTCACTTGCCTTATTCGGCAAGAAGAGAGTTGCTATTTAAGCCAAAATCGCAATTTTACTTATTCGGCGCGACATATACATATATATATATATATATATATATATATATATATATATATATATATATATATATATATATATATATATATATATATATATATGTCGCGCCGAATAAGTAAAATTGCGATTTTGGCTTAAATAGCAACTCTCTTCTTGCCGAATAAAGCAAGTGAAAATTTGTGTATGCAGTAATTTCGCAAAAATCATTCTGAACCCAACGAAAAAATATATATTTCATTGCTTTTACTTAAACACATACACCGCAAAATAAATTTTCGTAAATCGCAGTTTTCAAACAGAGAAGAAATTTCTACTTGGGAAAAGAGAGAATATAGCGGAGCATGTCTGGGTTGTAATTCGTTGCGGGTCAATGCCAGACTTCAACAAAAAAAATTGGTCTCGCTGAAGTCTTCAGGTTTTGACTATTTGGGGCGACCTAGATTACTATATTCATCTGGGAACGCTAAACCCATTTCCATAAGAAAAATAGGCAATAAAAGTATTAAATTTCTTATACGCCAGTTGTTAATTTTGCACCAAAACTAATCTAGAAACCTAACTTAACTTTACTAAAACTTAATACATATATAATAACTCTTTTTGCTTACACTAATACATACAAAAATTTGCATAGTAATTTTAATTGTTTTACTGTGGGAGGGAGGGAGGGAGGGAAGGGCGGGCGAAACCTCAATATGAAACCTTAATGGTAGTTGATGTTTATATATATATTTCAACAACTCGGCCGTCTCCCACCGAGGCAGGGTGACCCAAATAAAAGAAAGTCCCCAAAAAGAAAATACTTTCATCATTCAACACTTTCACCACACTCGCACATTATCACTGTTTTTGCAGAGGTGCTCAGAATACAACAGTTTAGAAGCATACACATATAAATATACACAACATATCCCTCCAAACTGCCAATATCCCAAACCCCTCCTTTAAAGTGCAGGCATTGTACTTCCCATTTCCAGGACTCAAGTCCGACTATATGAAAATAACCGGTTTCCCTGAATCCCTTCACTAAATATTACCCTGCTCACACTCCAACAGATCGTCAGGTCCCAAGTACCATTCGTCTCCATTCACTCCTATCTAACACGCTCACACACGCTTGCTGGAAGTCCAAGCCCCTTGCCCACAAAACCTCCTTTACACCCTCTCTCCAACCCTTTCGAGGACGACCCCTACCCCGCCTTCCTTCCCCTATAGATTTATATGCTTTCCAAGTCATTCTTCTTTGATCCATTCTCTCTAAATGACCAAACCACCTCAACAACCCCTCTTCTGCCCTCTGACTAATACTTTTATTAACTCCACACCTTTTCCTAATTTCCACACTCCGAATTTTCTGCATAATATTTACATCACACATTGCCCTTAAACAGGACATCTCCACTGCCTCCAACCGTCTCCTCGCTGCTGCATTTACCACCCAAGCTTCACACCCATATAAGAGTGTTGGTACTACTACACTTTCATACATTCCCTTCTTTGCCTCCATAGATAACGTTTTTTGACTCCACATATACCTCAACGCACCACTCACCTTTTTTCCCTCATCAATTCTATGATTAACCTCATCCTTCATAAATCCATCCGCCAACACGTCAACTCCCAATTATCTGAAAACATTCACTTCTTCCATACTACTCCTCCCCAATTTGATATCCAATTTTTCTTTATCTAAATCATTTGACACCCTCATCACCTTACTCTTTTCTATGTTCACTTTCAACTTTCTACCTTTACACACATTCCCAAACTCATCCACTAACCTTTGCAATTTTTCTTTAGAATCTCCCATAAGCACAGTATCATCAGCAAAAAGTAACTGTCAATTCCCATTTTGAATTTGATTCCCCAAAATTTAATCCCACCCCTCTCCCGAACACCCTAGCATTTACTTCCTTTACAACCCCATCTATAAATATATTAAACAACCATGGTGACATTACACATCCCTGTCTAAGACCTACTTTTACCGGGAAGTAGTCTCCCTCTTATCTACACACCTTAACCTGAGCCTCACTATCCTCATAAAAACTCTTTACAGCATTTAATAACTTACCACCTATTCCATATACTTGCAACATCTGCCACATTGCTCCTCTATCCACTCTATCATATGCCTTTTCTAAATCCATAAATGCAATAAAAACTTCCCTACCTTTATCTAAATACTGTTCACATATATGCTTCAATGTAAACACTTGATCTACACATCCCCTACCCACTCTGAAACCTCCTTGCTCATCCGCAATCCTACATTCTGTCTTACCTCTAATTCTTTCAATTATAACCCTACCGTATACTTTTCCTGGTATACTCAGTAAACTTATTCCTCTATAATTTTTACAGTCTCTTTTGTCCCCTTTCCCTTTATATAAAGGGACTATACATGCTCTCCGCCAATCCCTAGGTACCTTCCCCTCTTTCATACATTTATTAAACAAAAGTACCAACCACTCCAACACTATATCCCCCCTTGCTTTTAACATTTGTCATGATCCCATCAGTTCCAGCTGCTTTACCCCCTTTCATTTTACGTAATGCCTCACGTACCTCCCCCACACTTACATTCTGCCCTTCTTCACTCCTAAAAGATGGTATACCTCCCTGACCAGTGCATGAAATTACTGCCTCTGTTTCTTCCTTAACATTTAAAAGTTCCTCAAAATATTCTCGCCATCTACCTAATACCTCCATCTCCCCATCTACTAACTCCCCTACTCTGTTTTTAACTGACAAATCCATACTTTCCCTAGGCTTTCTTAACTTGTTTAACTCCAAAATTTTTTCTTATTTTCATTAAAATTTCTTGACAGTGCCTCTCCCACTCTATCATCTGCTCTCCTTTTGCACTCTCTCACCACTCTCTTTACCTTTCTTTTACTCTCCATATACTCTGCTCTTCTTATAACACTTCTGCTTTGTAAAAACCTCTCATAAGCTACCTTTTTCTCTTTTATCACACCCTTTACTTCATCATTCCACCAATCACTCCTCTTTCCTCCTGCCCCCACCCTCCTATAACCACAAACTTCTGCCCCACATTCTAATACTGCATTTTTAAAACTATTCCAACCCTCTTCAACCCTCCCCACTACTCATCTTTGCACTAGCCCACCTTTCTGCCAATAGTCGCTTATCTCTCACCCGAACTTCCTCCTCCCTTAGTTTATCCACTTTCACCTCCCTCTTACTTGTTGCCACCTTCCTCTTTTCCCATCTACCTCTTACTCTAACTGTAGCTACAACTAAATAATGATCCGATATATCAGTTGCCCCTCTATAAACATGTACATCCTGGAGCCTACCCATCAACCTTTTATCCACCAATACATAATCTAATAAACTACTTTCATTACGTGGTACATCATACCTTGTATATTTAGTTATCCTCTTTTTCATAAAATATGTATTACTTATTACCAAATCTCTTTCTACACATAGCTCAATTAAAGGCTCCCCATTTACATTTACCCCTGGCACCCCAAATTTACCTACTACTCCCTCCATAACATTTTTACCCACTTTAGCATTGAAATCCCCAACCACCATTACTCTCACACTTGATTCAAAACTCCCCACGCATTCACTCAACATTTCCCAAAATCTCTCTCTCTCCTCTACACTTCTCTCTTCTCCAGGTGCATACACGCTTATTATAACCCACTTTTCACATCCAATCTTTATTTTACTCCACATAATCCTTGAATTAATACATTTATAGTTCCTCTTTTCCTGCCATAGCTTATCCTTCAACATTATTGCTACTCCTTCTTTAGCTCTATTTGAAACCCCTGACCTAATCCCATTTATTCCTCTCCACTGAAACTCTCCCACCCCCTTCAGCTTTGTTTCACTTAAAGCCAGGACATCCAGCTTCTTCTCATTCATAACATCCACAATCATCTCTTTCTTATCATGTGCACAACATCCACGCACATTCAGACTTCCCACTTTGACAATTTTCTTATTCTTTTTAATAATCTTTACAGGAAACGGGGTTACTAGCCCATTGTTCCCGGCATTTTAGTTGACTTTTACAACACGCATGGCTTACGGAGGAAAGATTCTTATTCCACTTCCCCATGGATATAAAAGGAAAAGTAATAAAGGGTTAAGATAAAATCAAAGAAAACTCAGATGAGTGTGTATGAATAAATGTGTACATGTATGTGTAGTGTGACCTAAGTGTAAGTAGAAGTAGCAAGACATACCTGTAATCTTGCATATTTATGAGACAGACAAAAGACATCAGCAATCCTACCATCATGTAAAACAATCACAGGCTTTCGTTTTACACTCACTTGGCAGGACGGTAGTACCTCCCTGGGTGGTTGCTGTCTACCAACCTATATATATATATATATATATATATATATATATATATATATATATATATATATATATATATATATATATATATATATATATATATGACGTAAGCGGTTGAGCTTAGTCTTACATCTATTGTTGAATTATTTACGTAACTTTTTTTCTGCAGTCTTATAATCATCACGTTTGTTGTGCTACGTTTTATTTGCATTCATGGGGAAGCGCTAAACCTGTAAGCACCTGGGGGATCAGGGGCAATCGAGTTTGATGCAAGGAGGATGGGGAGCTCCAATTTCTTGGATCAATGGCTCTTCCCCCCTTCCCTTCTCAAAGTACTGCGCCACAGACTTGACTGTGTCCACCTCTCGGTCTGTCACGTCAAGTACCACAGGTTCAAGCTAATAACTGGGTGGGTTACCACGTGGACGAACAATCATACGGATTACCACGTGGACGAACACTCATCCTGGTTACCACGTGGACGAACACTCATCCGGGTCACCACGTGGACGAACACTCATCCGGGTCACCACGTGGATGAACACTCGTACGACTTACCACGTAGACGAACACTCGTACGACTTACCACGTAGACGAACACTCATACGAGTTACCACGTGGACGAACACTCATACGAGTTACCACGTGGACGAACACTCATACGAGTTACCACGTGGACGAACACTCATACGAGTTACCACGTGGACGAACACTCATACGAGTTACAACGTGGACGAACACTCATACGAGTTACAACGTGGACGAACACTCATACGAGTTACAACGTGGACGAACACTCATACGAGTTACCACGTGGACGAACACTCATACGAGTTACCACGTGGATGAACACTCATACGAGTTACCACGTGGATGAACACTCATACGAGTTACCACGTGGATGAACACTCATACGAGTTACCACGTGGATGAACACTCATACGAGTTACCACGTGGATGAACACTCATACGAGTTACCACGTGGATGAACACTCATACGAGTTACCACGTGGATGAACACTCATACGAGTTACCACGTGAACACTCATACGAGTTACCACGTGGATGAACACTCATACGATATTTAAAGTTCTGACGGTTATAACGGACCTGCAATGATTTTTCCCCGCCCATATTAACCTTCATAGAGAGGGAAGGGTGTACACTGACACTGACGGGCTCTTCATCCAAGAAACAGGAGCTACCCCTCTTCCTCACTAGATAAACCTTTTTATCTCATTTCTCAGCAGCTGAACCTTACGGGTTTGGCGCTCATAATAATCAGGTTGGGTTAGGTAAGACTCGTCGAGAAACAGGTCATGTGTTTCCTGACGCGGGTCTTAGCCATATGATGACCCGCAGCTGGAGCTTTTGGTCATCTGACCGAGGCCTTCCGCTGGCTTACCAGTCCACCCCTATAAAATTTATGGTTATGATTATAACCATTTGATTTATTTTTCCCGTAATAATCATACAGTAAAGACAACCAGCTGGATACTCACCAGCCGTTGTCATACCTTAATTAAACAGCCTCGGTGTCCCGGTTCAACTGGTAATTAGACATAACCTCGTTCCCCATTGTGGTGGACGGGAGGAGCAAGTCGTGCTGAAACTGGGTCATTAAGGACGTGGTTTCAAGTGTATCTAAGTTATTTTACTCAGGTACATGGTAACGAAAGCCTGTGGTCGCTTACCCGAAAATGTCAAATAGTTTTATTAAGTTTTGTTCAGCCACATTATTATTATTATTATTATTAATATTATCCACGGGGAAAAAGCTAAACCCATGTGGGTCATTCAGAGATTAAATTATCAGAACACCTGAGGTGAAAAATATTACTGGAACACCTGAGGTGAAAAATATTACTGGAACACCTGAGGTAAAAAATATTACTGAAACACCTGAGGTGAAAAATATTACTGGAACACCTGAGGTGAAAAATATTACTGGAACATCTGAGGTGAAACATATTACTGGAACACCTGAGGTGAAACATATTACTGGAACACGAGGTGAAACATATTACTGGAACACCTGAGGTGAAAAATATTACTGGAACACCTGAGGTGAAAAATATTACTAGAACACCTGAGGTGAAAAATATTACTGGAACATCTGAGGTGAAAAATATTACTGGAACACCTGAGGTGAAAAATATTACCGAGATGAAATTCTTTACTCTTCTGCTTGATATTCACTTCCTTGTAAAACTGGGTTGTCTCTAAAATCATCGATCCACATCAAATGGCCAAGAACTATA
Source organism: Cherax quadricarinatus (assembly GCF_038502225.1). NCBI lineage: Eukaryota > Metazoa > Arthropoda > Malacostraca > Decapoda > Parastacidae > Cherax > Cherax quadricarinatus. The sequence goes on along the minus strand of NC_091350.1, from coordinate 11,001,145 downwards.
TTATTATTATTATTATCAAAAAGAAGCGCTAAGCCTGAGCCAAGAACTATAGACTAACAAGAAAGTAAAGTAAAATGTATACTGTACATAGGGAGAAATTTGTAAGGTAACCTTGCAGTCTTCCATGTTTATGAGACCAGAAGAAAAGACCAGTAATTTTGCCAGTCCAAAATGTTTAACAGTCTTCCACTTCACACATTAATAACGGGAGGGTAGTACCAGTCTTAGTGGTTGCTCTTTTGCAGCCTACTGACAAAGTGAAAAATGTTTAAAAGGATTCGGTTTTTCATTCATATAATGGCAGGGCTAGTACCTCTCTGGATGGTTGTGTTTACCAGAGTGCAAAACGTTTAAAAAGCTTCAGTTTCTCATTCACATAATGCAGTGGTTCCCAAACTTTTTCAGCTTGTTACCCAATTTAACATGCCACAAAGCATGTTACCCCTTTCACAAAATGTTGTTATTATTGATATATATGGCTAAATTAAAACACTTGAGATATTTTCTTTTATTTATTGTATTTGAACATTGTGCATCTCTAATGACTATTACCAAAGATGTCAAGAACATCAGTGGGATGGATGGAGTTGCATACTTGAAGCTAGTTTAGGAATTCTTGGCTTCGTGGTTGAAAGTGCCAGCCTGGCATCGTTTGCAACATTCAAGCGAGTCCTCTTTTTTGTTTTCATACCCAGCACAGTTGAGAAGCCCTTCTCGCACAGATACGTTGTTGAGAGGCAGCCTCAGGAAGTGAGCGACGCGTACTGGACAGGTCGATCTGGGCTACTGAGTGACTTTTGTCCTGAAGCATACTTGTCAAAATACTTTTGGGTTTCCACACACTTAGCTATATATTTCTTC
>NC_091350.1:10985488-11000184 GCF_038502225.1 Cherax quadricarinatus | reverse complement strand
TCATGTATCTCTCCCTCCTGCGTTCCAGGGAATACAGGTTTAGGAACCTCAAGCGCTCCCAATAATTGAGGTGTTTTATCTCCGTTATGCGCGCCGTGAAAGTTCTCTGTACATTTTCTAGGTCGGCAATTTCACCTGCCTTGAAAGGTGCTGTTAGTGTGCAGCAATATTCCAGCCTAGATAGAACAAGTGACCTGAAGAGTGTCATCATGGGCTTGGCCTCCCTAGTTTTGAAGGTTCTCATTATCCATCCTGTCATTTTTCTAGCAGATGCGATTGATACAATGTTATGGTCCTTGAAGGTGAGATCCTCCGACATGATCACTCCCAGGTCTTTGACGTTGGTGTTTCGCTCTATTTTGTGGCCAGAATTTGTTTTGTACTCTGATGAAGATTTAATTTCCTCATGTTTACCATATCTGAGTAATTGAAATTTCTCATCGTTGAACTTCATATTGTTTTCTGCAGCCCACTGAAAGATTTGGTTGATGTCCGCCTGGAGCCTTGCAGTGTCTGCAATGGAAGACACTGTCATGCAGATTCGGGTGTCATCTGCAAAGGAAGACACGGTGCTGTGGCTGACATCCTTGTCTATGTCGGATATGAGGTTGAGGAACAAGATGGGAGCGAGTACTGTGCCTTGTGGAACAGAGCTTTTCACCGTAGCTGCCTCGGACTTTACTCTGTTGACGACTACTCTCTGTGTTCTGTTAGTGAAGAAATTATAGATCCATCGACCGACTTTTCCTGTTATTCCTTTAGCACGCATTTTGTGCGCTATTACGCCATGGTCACACTTGTCGAAGGCTTTTGCAAAGTCTGTATATATTACATCTGCATTCTTTTTGTCTTCTAATGCATTTAGGACCTTGTCGTAGTGATCCAATAGTTGAGACAGACAGGAGCGACCTGTTCTAAACCCATGTTGCCCTGGGTTGTGTAACTGATGGGTTTCTAGATGGGTGGTGATCTTGCTTCTTAGGACCCTTTCAAAGATTTTTATGATATGGGATGTTAGTGCTATTGGTCTGTAGTTCTTTGCTGTTGCTTTACTGCCCCCTTTGTGGAGTGGGGCTATGTCTGTTGTTTTTAGTAACTGTGGGACGACCCCCGTGTCCATGCTCCGTCTCCATAGGAGGTTTTTCTCCTTTTTCTAAATAGCTCTTGCTCCTCTTTATTTCTTCTATTGTCCATGGGGAAGTGGAAAAGAATCTTTCCTCCGTAAGCCATGCGTGTCGTATGAGGCGACTAAAATGCCGTGAGCAATGGGCTAGTAACCCCTTCTCCTATAGACATTTACTAAAAAAAGAGAAGAAAAACTTTATAAAACTGGAATGCTTGAATGTGCGTAGATGTAGTGCGGATGACAAGAAACAGATGATTGATGATGTTATGAATGAAAAGAAGTTGGATGTCCTGGCCCTAAGCGAAACAAAGCTGAAGGGGGTAGGGGAGTTTCGGTGGGAGGAAATAAATGGGATTAAATCTGGAGTATCTGAGAGAGTTAGAGCAAAGGAAGGGGTAGCAGTAATGTTGAAGGATCAGTTATGGAAGGAGAAAAGAGAATATGAATATGTAAATTCAAGAATTATGTGGATTAAAGTAAAGGTTGGATGCGAAAAGTGGGTCATAATAAGCGTGTATGCACCTGGAGAAGAGAGGAATGTAGAGGAGAGAGAGAGAGATTTTGGGAGATGTTAAGTGAATGTATAGGAGCCTCTGAACCAAGTGAGAGAGTAATTGTGGTAGGGGACCTGAATGCTAAAGTAGGAGAAACTTTTAGAGAGGGTGTGGTAGGTAAGTTTGGGGTGCCAGGTGTAAATGATAATGGGAGCCCTTTGATTGAACTTTGTATAGAAAGGGGTTTAGTTATAGGTAATACATATTTTAAGAAAAAGAGGATAAATAAGTATACAAGATATGATGTAGGGCGAAATGACAGTAGTTTGTTGGATTATGTATTGGTAGATAAAAGACTGTTGAGTAGACTTCAGGATGTACATGTTTATAGAGGGGCCACAGATATATCAGATCACTTTTTAGTTGTAGCTACACTGAGAGTAAAAGGTAGATGGGATACAAGGAGAATAGAAGCATCAGGGAAGAGAGAGGTGAAGGTTTGTAAACTAAAAGAGGAGGCAGTTAGGGTAAGATATAAACAGCTATTGGAGGATAGATGGGCTAATGAGAGCATAGGCAATGGGGTCGAAGAGGTATGGGGTAGGTTTAAAAATGTAGTGTTGGAGTGTTCAGCAGAAGTTTGTGGTTACAGTAAGGTGGGTGCGGGAGGGAAGAGGAGCGATTGGTGGAATGATGATGTAAAGAGAGTAGTAAGGGAGAAAAAGTTAGCATATGAGAAGTTTTTAGAAAGTAGAAGTGATGCAAGGAGGGAAGAGTATATGGAGAAAAAGAGAGGTTAAGAGAGTGGTGAAGCAATGTAAAAAGAGAGCAAATGAGAGAGTGGGTGAGATGTTATCAACAAATTTTGTTGAAAATAAGAAAAAGTTTTGGAGTGAGATTAACAAGTTAAGGAAGCCTAGAGAACAAATGGATTTGTCAGTTAAAAATAGGATAGGAGAGTTATTAAATGGAGAGTTAGAGGTATTGGGAAGATGGAGGGAATATTTTGAGGAATTGTTAAATGTTGATGAAGATAGGGAAGCTGTGTTTTCGTGTATAGGGCAAGGAGGAACAACATCTTGTAGGAGTGAGGAAGAGCCAGTTGTGAGTGTGGGGGAAGTTCGTGAGGCAGTGCGTAGAATGAAAGGAGGTAAGGCAGCCGGGATTGATGGGATAAAGATAGAAATGTTAAAAGCAGGTGGGGATATAGTTTTGGAGTGGTTGGTGCAATTATTTAATAAATGTATGGAAGAGGGTAGGGTACCTAGGGATTGGCAGAGAGCATGCATAGTTCCTTTGTATAAAGGCAAAGGGGACAAAAGAGAGTGCAAAAATTATAGGGGGATAAGTTTGTTGAGTGTACCAGGTAAAGTGTATGGTAGAATTATTATTGAAAGAATTAAGAGTAAGACGGAGAATAGGATAGCAGATGAACAAAGAGGCTTTAGGAAAGGTAGGAGGTGTGTGGACCAGGTGTTTACAGTGAAACACATAAGTGAACAGTATTTAGATAAGGCTAAAGAGGTCTTTGTGGCATTTATGGATTTGGAAAAGGCGTATGACAGTGTGGATAGGGGGGCAATGTGGCAGATGTTGCAGGTGTATGGTGTAGGAGGTAGGTTACTGAAAGCAGTGAAGAGTTTTTACGAGGATAGTGAGGCTCAAGTTAGAGTATGTAGGAAAGAGGGAAATTATTTCCCAGTAAAAGTAGGCCTTAGACAAGGATGTGTGATGTCACCGTGTTTGTTTAATATATTTATAGATGGGGTTGTAAGAGAAGTAAATGCGAGGGTCTTGGCAAGAGGCATGGAGTTAAAAGATAGAGAATCACACATAAAGTGGGAGTTGTCACAGTTGCTCTTTGCTGATGACACGGTGCTCTTTGGAGATTCTGAAGAGAAGTTGCAGAGATTGGTGGATGAATTTGGTAGGGTATGCAAAAGAAGAAAATTAAAAGTGCATACAGGAAAGAGTAAGGTTATGAGGATAACAAAAAGATTAGGTGATGAAAGATTGGATATCAGATTGGAGGGAGAGGGTATGGAGGAGGTGAATGTATTCAGATATTTGGGAGTGGACGTGTCAGCGGATGGGTCTATGGAAGATGAGGTGGATCATAGAATTGATGAGGGGAAAAGGGTGAGTGGTGCACTTAGGAGTCTGTGGAGACAAAGAACTTTGTCCTTGGAGGCAAAGAGGGGAATGTATGAGAGTATAGTTTTACCAATGCTCTTATATGGGTGTGAAGCATGGGTGATGAATGTTGCAGCGAGGAGAAGGCTGGAGGCAGTGGAGGTGTCATGTCTGAGGGCAATGTGTGGTGTGAATATAATGCAGAGAATTCATAGTTTGGAAGTTAGGAGGTGCGGGATTACCAAAACTGTTGTCCAGAGGGCTGAGGAAGGGTTGTTGAGGTGGTTCGGACATGTAGAGAGAATGGAGCGAAACAGAATGACTTCAAGAGTATATCAGTCTGTAGTGGAAGGAAGGCGGGGTAGGGGTCGGCCTAGGAAAGGTTGGAGGGAGGGGGTAAAGGAGGTTTTGTGTGCGAGGGGCTTGGACTTCCAGCAGGCATGCGTGAGCGTGTTTGATAGGAGTGAATGGAGACAAATGGTTTTTAATACTTGACGTGCTGTTGGAGTGTGAGCAAAGTAACATTTATGAAGGGGTTCAGGGAAACCGGCAGGCCGGACTTGAGTCCTGGAGATGGGAAGTACAGTGCCTGCACTCTGAAGGAGGGGTGTTAATGTTGCAGTTTAAAAACTGTAGTGTAAAGCACCCTTCTGGCAAGACAGTGATGGAGTGAATGATGGTGAAAGTTTTTCTTTTTTGGGCCACCCTGCCTTGGTGGGAATCGGCCAGTGTGATAATAAAAAATATAATATATATATATATATATATATATATATATATATATATATATATATATATATATATATATATATATATATATATGTCGTGCCGAATAGGCAGAACTTGCGATCTTGGCTTAAATAGCAACGCTCATCTTGCCATATAGGACAAGTGAAAATTTGTGTATGCAATAATTTCGCCAAAATCATTCTGAACCTAACGAAAAAAATATATTTCACTCTGTTTAGTATTAAATTACTGTAAACAAATCTAAAATATATTTAGTTGGGTTAGGCTAAAATAAATTGTTCTTCTTGTAATAAGGTTAGGTAAGTTTTCTAAGATTCTTCTGGTGCAAAATTAAAATTTTTTACATTAACATTAATGAAAAAAATATATCTTTAAACGTATAAGAGAAAAGTTTAGAAAGGATTTAATTTTAAATGAGTTCTTGCTAATTGACCAGTTTTGCATATTCGGCACGACACATTATATATATATATATATATATATATATATATATATATATATATATATATATATATATATATATATATATATATATATATACACTATTCTTTGCATTGGACTGATGAAGTCACTGTGTGGCGAAACGTTTCCTCAGTAAAGATACTCAAGTGTTGCACATGTGTCTAATTCATCAACTTGTCGGTTCTGTGAACCATTTACCTTCAACTAAATGAATAAACAGATCGTTGTCTGATGGTATACATCCCCAGCATCTTGGAATTTTTTTTAATTAACTGAGTTTACATCTATCGCCTCTAGTGGGTTGTACTCATCTGGCTCCCAACTTTCGGGAAAGAATCTATGTCCTTTTCGGAATCCTGTGAATATCTTGTATGTTGTGATTATATCTCCTTTGAGTTTTTGTTTTACCGGAGTTGTGAGAAACTTATTTTAAAGTTTTCTTTTTTTTAACTTGAGGCTTTAATATTAACGTTACTTGTTGGGTGGGAAATTATCTGGGTTTTTAAAATGTTTTATATTTTAAATTTCTGTTTTTACACTAGTGTGAGGTAGAACTACAGCTTCTGGCACTGCTGCTACACTAGTGTGAGGTAGAGCTACAGTTCCTGATCTCAGTAGTATCATACAATAAAAGTGATTAAAAAAATTGATCGATCGAGGAAGAATATGTACGAAGAAAAAAGCGTTTAACAGAAAAGGCAGACTTGGTGCACTCAAATCTAGACTGCTAAATCTCAGAATTCGGAGAGAACGTGAACACACAAAAAAAGAAATCTTGAATATTAATAAGTTGATATTGTGATGGACAGTTGAAATACATTTTAAATTATATTATTCATCAATACAGGTTGACATTTAACCCCGACTCTGCTAGGGTGAGATTTACATATGCAAAATGGGTGTCATCTCTGGGAGAATCCAACTCTGTTGTACTGGCTAACTCATGCCATGGTTGAGGCAGATCTGAATTGGTATTTACAAATGATATTTGAGGATTTCTCAATACTTTTCGTGTATGTAGGGAATAACGACATTCAGGTTGATCATCTGACTGAGTACTAATTAGAGGTAGAGGGTACAGAGTCAGGAGGATTGTCAGAGTCTGTCACATTAGTCAGGGTAGGAACATCATTCTCATTGCATACTAACTTCACATGATCTAAATGTGATTCTTTATACTGACCAGTATTAATTTCTCTAACCTTATACTTATTTCCATTGCTATGTTCAACTACTCGATAAGGACCAACAAACTTTTGATCAAGCTTAGGCATTGCAGATGTTTTGTTAAAGTTAGTTAGCATAACTCTCGAACCTACTTTAATTTTGGTTGGCTTTGCTTGAGTATTAGTGACTCTTGTAAATTCTGATGTTGATTTATGAAGTGTTTCACGGATTTTTCTAAAAACACTGAGCTAAGCTGTTATGAAATCATCAGGGATGTAATTTGGTTTCAGGCTAGAATATAACAACTTATGCAAACGCTTATTTACACCTACAACGCATTATGTGAAGTGTCGCCTATAGAAACATTGTAAGCAGAATTTATGGCACACTGAACATTAGGTATAACTTCATCCTAAGTTTCACTATTGGGATTGATAAGGGCTCTTAAGACATCAAGTACTTTCTTATTGGTTCGTTCTGCTGACCCATTACTGGGAGGATGGTGAGGAACAATGGCAGATTTAGAGATCTTGTAAAAAGTACACAAATTTTCAAGAATCTCATTACAGAATTCATCCCCATTATCGGTTACTAGGGACTTAAGTTGTATGCCTGCAGATGATTTGTTCTTGAAATGCTTTAGCTACTGTCTTGGCAGTCTTATCTGCAATAAGAACTCACAATATCTGGTGAAATGATCTACCATAACACACAGATGTTTGTTGCTCTGGAGGGAACATTGGAAATTAGTTAACAGATCTAGCGCAATTCTTTCCCATGGTTCACTTGTAGTTGGATACACCTGGATTAGATTAAGACTATTAACGTTGACTGTGTTGCATACATACACTACATTTCTTAACATACTCAGAAATATCAGTTGCCATACGAGGCCAAAAGTATTTCAATCTGGCTTGTTTTACTGAACGATCCATACCAGGGTGTGCAACACCTGGTACACTCTGAACTAGCTGTAAGGCTACATTCTCTAGTGACTGTGGAATTACTAACTGGTATACCCGTCTGCTAGGAGTACCCAGCTCGGCTATGCGATACATTATTTCTTGGTTCATGAGTCACTGATGGGTGCTGGTGGCTTCACATTGAGAATAAGATCTTCTTGGAGCAGGAATTAAATCACACTAAACCACATGGGATCTGTTCTTTGAGCATTCTTTACATCCTCGGCACTAAATGGAGGGTCTGTAGTTACAATACTAACATGTCGTGATAAAGCATCTGCGACTACATTTGACTTGCCAGGTAAGTGTTCAAGGGTAGAATTGAACTCTTGGATAGTCAAGGTCCATCTGGCTAACTTTCCAGTAGGTTGTTTGTTCTGGAATAAAGGTATCAGTGGAGCATGGTCTGTCAAGACATGAACAGGGTACTGATAAATAATGTCTCGGAAGTGCTTAAAGACCATACTATTGCTAAAGCTTCTTGCTCAGTTACTGTATAATTATGCACAAACCTTCATAAGGACTTGGCTAGCAAATGGAACTGCATTGTACTTGCCATCAGTCTTCTGAGCTAGTACGGCACCTATGCCAATAGAACTAGCATCAGTTGTCAGATAGAAGGGCTTAGAAAAATCTGGAATTTCAAGATCGGAGCAGATGTTAGCTTTTCTTTTAGAGTTTGGAATGCTCTTTCTTGACGGAAGGTCCAAACGAAAGGAGCATCTTTCTTAAGCAACTCAGAGGAGCAGCTATGGAAGAAAAATTGGCAATGAAAGATCTATAAAAACTTGCTAAGCCCACAAAGGATCTTATGACATCAACAGTTTTGGGAGATGGAAAATTTAATACTGCAGTTACTTTACTTTAGTCAGTCATAACCCTTCTAGGAGTGACTACGTGACCCAGAAACTTGATTTCTAATCTGAAAAATTGACATTTAAACAGTTTGATCTTTAAATTGGTGTCTTCAAGCTTACCAAGTGCTACATCAAGTCTTTTCAAGTGCATATCCACGTCTTCAGACATGACAATTACATCATCTAAGAACACCATAAGTGTGTTACCTATGAGGCCTCTAAAGATTAGTCATGAGCCTCGAGAATGTGATAGGCGAAGATCGTAACCCGAAAGCCATACAGAGGAAGTGATAATGACCTGTAGGAGTGGAAAATGCGGTTAGCTCTTGGCAGACCTCGTGGAAAAGGACTTGCCAAAGACCTTGTAACAAGTCCAGGGTCGAAAAGACTTTATCTCTGATGTTACATAAAAGGTCACCAAGTACAGGAAGTGGGAAGCGATCTGGAACAGTTTTCGCATTCATACTAGGTCAGCAGTAACGGTCAGTGTTAACAGTCAGTGATTCATGCAGGAGGTGGTGAATCAGTAACGATTGGTATGAGTCATTACTACTGACACTACCAGTAACTTATGCTGCTTGTAACTGATACTACTGGTAACTGATACTGCTGAGACTGCCACTGCTGCTACACCAGTGTGAGGTAGAACTACAGCTCCTGGTGCTGCTACTACACTATTGTCAGGTAGAACTACAGCTCCTGGCACTGCTGCTACACTAGTGTGAGGTAGAAATACAGCTTCTGGTGCTGCTACACTAGTGTGAGGTAGAGCTACAGCTCCTGGCACTGCTACTACACTAGTGTTGGGTAGAACTACAGCTCCTGGTGCTACTACTACACTAGTGTAAGGTAGAACTACAGCTCCTGGTGCTACTACTACACTAGTGTAAGGTAGAACTACAGCTCCTGGTGCTACTACTACACTAGTGTAAGGTAGAACTACAGCTCCTGGTGCTACTACACTAGTGTACGGTAGAACTACAGCTCCTGGTGCTACTACACTAGTGTAAGGTAGAACTACAGCTCCTGGTGCTACTACTACACTAGTGTAAGGTAGAACTACAGTGCCTGGTGCTACTACTACACTAGTGTAAGGTAGAACTACAGCTCCTGGTGCTACTACACTAGTGTAAGGTAGAACTTCAGCTCCTGGTGCTACTACTACACTAGTGTAAGGTAGAACTACAGCTCCTGGTGCTACTACACTAGTGTAAGGTAGAACTACAGCTCCTGGTGCTGCTACTACAATAATGTCAGGTAGAACTACAGCTCCTGGTGCTACTACACTAGTGTAAGGTAGAACTACAGCTCCTGGTGCTACTACACTAGTGTAAGGTAGAACTACAGCTCCTGGTGCTACTACTACACTAGTGTAAGGTAGAACTACAGCTCCTGGTGCTACTACTACACTAGTGTAAGGTAGAACTACAGCTCCTGGTGCTACTACACTAGTGTACGGTAGAACTACAGCTCCTGGTGCTACTACTACACTAGTGTAAGGTAGAACTACAGCTCCTGGTGCTACTACTACACTAGTGTAAGGTAGAACTACAGCTCCTGGTGCTACTACACTAGTGTAAGGTAGAACTACAGCTCCTGGTGCTGCTACTACACTAGTGTAAGGTAGAACTACAGCTCCTGGTGCTACTACTACACTAGTGTAAGGTAGAACTACAGCTCCTGGTGCTGCTACTACAATAATGTCAGGTAGAACTACAGCTCCTGGTGCTACTACACTAGTGTAAGGTAGAACTACAGCTCCTGGTGCTACTACTACACTAGTGTAAGGTAGAACTACAGCTCCTGGTGCTGCTACTACAATAATGTCAGGTAGAACTACAGCTCCTGGTGCTACTACACTAGTGTAAGGTAGAACTACAGCTCCTGGTGCTACTACTACACTAGTGTAAGGTAGAACTACAGCTCCTGGTGCTGCTACTACAATAATGTCAGGTAGAACTACAGCTCCTGGTGCTACTACACTAGTGTAAGGTAGAACTACAGCTCCTGGTGCTACTACTACACAAGTGTAAGGTAGAACTACAGCTCCTGGTGCTGCTACTACACTAGTGTAAGGTAGAACTACAGCTCCTGGTGCTGCTACTACAATAATGTCAGGTAGAACTACAGCTCTTGGTGCTACTACACTAGTGTAAGGTAGAACTACAGCTCCTGGTGCTACTACACTAGTGTAAGGTAGAACTACAGCTCCTGGTGCTACTACACTAGTGTAAGGTAGAACTACAGCTCCTGGTGCTACTACACTAGTGTAAGGTAGAACTACAGCTCCTGGTGCTACTACACTAGTGTAAGGTAGAACTACAGCTCCTGGTGCTGCTACTACAATAATGTCAGGTAGAACTACAGCTCCTGGTGCTACTACACTAGTGTAAGGTAGAACTACAGCTCCTGGTGCTGCTACTACAATAATGTCAGGTAGAACTACAGCTCTTGGTGCTACTACACTAGTGTAAGGTAGAACTACAGCTCCTGGTGCTGCTACTACACTAGTGTAAGGTAGAACTACAGCTCCTGGTGCTACTACACTAGTGTAAGGTAGAACTACAGCTCCTGGTGCTACTACACTAGTGTAAGGTAGAACTACAGCGCCTGGTGCTGCTACTACACTAGTGTAAGGTAGAACTACAGCTCCTGGTGCTACTACACTAGTGTAAGGTAGAACTACAGCTCCTGGTGCTGCTACTACACTAGTGTAAGGTAGAACTACAGCGCCTGGTGCTGCTACTACACTAGTGTAAGGTAGAACTACAGCTCCTGGTGCTACTACACTAGTGTAAGGTAGAACTACAGCTCCTGGTGCTGCTACTACACTAGTGTAAGGTAGAACTACAGCTCCTGGTGCTGCTACTACAATAATGTCAGGTAGAACTACAGCTCTTGGTGCTACTACACTAGTGTAAGGTAGAACTACAGTGCCTGGTGCTACTACTACACTAGTGTAAGGTAGAACTACAGCTCCTGGTGCTGCTACTACACTAGTGTAAGGTAGAACTACAGCTCCTGGTGCTACTACACAAGTGTAAGGTAGAACTACAGCTCCTGGTGCTACTACACTAGTGTAAGGTAGAACTACAGCTCCTGGCACCGCTTCTCATCTTTTGAATGACTTCATTCCTAGATAGTTAATTTAATGGTTAAATTTCGACTTAGTTATTTTCTAGTTAGGTTGCTAGTGAGTGCAGGTGGGTGATAGTGCAGGTGGGTGAGAGTGCAGGTGGGTGATAGTGCAGGTGGGTGATAGTGCAGGTGGGTGATAGTGCAGGTGGGTGAGAGTGCAGATGGGTGATAGTGCAGGTGGGTGATAGTGCAGGTGGGTGATAGTGCAGGTGGGTGATAGTGCAGGTGGGTGAGAGTGCAGGTGGGTGATAGTGCAGGTGGGTGATAGTGCAGGTGGGTGATAGTGCAGGTGGGTGATAGTGCAGGTGGGTGAGAGTGCAGGTGGGTGATAGTGCAGGTGGGTGATAGTGCAGGTGGGTGATAGTGTAGGTGGGTGAGAGTGCAGATGGGTGATAGTGCAGGTGGGTGATAGTGCAGGTGGGTGATAGTGCAGGTGGGTGAGAGTGCAGATGGGTGATAGTGCAGGTGGGTGATAGTGCAGGTGGGTGATAGTGCAGGTGGGTGATAGTGCAGGTGGGTGATAGTGCAGGTGGGTGATAGTGCAGGTGGGTGATAGTGCAGGTGGGTGATAGTGCAGGTGGGTGATAGTGCAGGTGGGTGAGAGTACAGGTGGGTGATAGTGCAGGTGGGTGATAGTGCAGGTGGGTGATAGTGCAGGTGGGTGATAGTGCAGGTGGGTGAGAGTACAGGTGGGTGATAGTGCAGGTGGGTGAGAGTGCAGATGGGTGAGAGTGCAGGTGGGTGATACAGGCTTCACATCACCCGTACCTTCATCAAAACGTTAATCACTATAACAGGAATGAAAATTAAGCCTCAGATTACCATATTAAATTTAGTGTTTATACACAGATACACACACGTCTCTATGTATATACTTTGTTGTTTCTTGCCTTCTAGACCACATGGTGTACATACTCTTAAAACTTTGTGAAGCTTGCCTACCACAACTTAATCTAACTTGATAAATGAGACATTTGTGTAGCATTTGGGTATCTTTATTTTGGATACGTTTCTCCAGCCAATGGCTTCTTCAGCCCAACGTAGAAAAAAATAATCAGAGGTAATCAGTCCCTGAGCCTGGAGTCGGTGTTCAACTTGTTGCACTTGACCACTCTGACACTGACGAGGTATTTCCTAACAACCCTCTGCTTAGCTCAGTGTTTAACTTCCATCTATGGTGCCTTGTTCTGCCTCCTCATGTCTCCCCTCGCAGCGCTGGATCTTCACTAAGAGATCTAACAAGAGCTTCTCCATTTTCTCAAGCTTGCTTGGTTGCGTGTGTGTGTGTGTGTGTGTGTGTGTGTGTGTGTGTGTGTGTGTGTGTGTGTGTGTGTGTGTGAGAGAGAGAGAGAGAGAGAGAGAGAGAGAGAGAGAGAGAGAGAGAGAGAGAGAGAGAGATCAACATCATTACACACACCTCCAGTCTTATTCTACAATTGCCTCTCAATATCCACATACACGCCTCATATATTTAACAATGCCAGCGAAACATTAAAAGCAATACCTGACAAGGAAGATAATAATTAACAACAGTACTGGACAGTGTGTGAAGTGTTCTGGGAAGAGATTTATCAACGACGAGATACTGTAACGTCACACTCCGCTCGTTCTGGTTGCGCCACTGACCAACGTTCACCTCTGAGAGACAAGACCCAAATCTATTTTTACAGAATACATTTCGTTCTACATAGAGCTTTATCAAGACCGACTTGACAAAGCTCTGTTTAGAACGAACTGTGCTCTACAAATATTAATTTCGAACTGAAGATAATAACAAGCAAGCGAAGCGTCCCATTCCTTTGTTTGCAAAATACGCTAAACCTCACAAGTACTCAACCCGCACATAGCAGAAACAAGTTTATGACTACGTTTGGTCCAACTTGTATCACTGAGTAGTTACACTAACACGCGAAGGTGAGGGAGCCAGAATATACAGGAGAGGACAAGAACTGGACAGAGAGGAGGAAAGAAGGAAGTGGAGAAGCAGGGATAAAGGTAATGCTGGTAGTGGAAGTAGTGAAGATTAAGACACATATACAACAGTGGGGTATCTTTAATGTTGGTAGAATTACCGGATATATGTGCACTTGTGCCCTTTTAATTAAAAAAAAATAAGTTAGATTAGAATAAACTATTAGCTATTCTCTTGCTAGCTATCACATGGAAAGTAAAACCAGACTACTGATACTACCAGTCCTACTAGGGTATACCTACTAGGGTATACCTGGAGTGTACCTGCAGAAGGCTTCTGGGATCAATGCCACCGTGGCCAGGTATGGGAACATGTTGGATAATCCATTGGGGATCTGACACCGTAAAATATTTACCAACTCCTTCTAGGTCTAAATGCTCTTGGAGCTGTTGCTGGCTACAACCCCATGGGAACCAGCGGAAGGATTCGGTCAGATGACCGAAAGCTACAGCTGCGGGTCATCATATAAGGCCTGCGTCGGAAAACACTTGTCCTGTTTCCCGACAAATGTTACCTAACCTAACCTGGTCCTAATATAAACAAATGATATACACAGCCTACAACAGAACTGTAACTAATCCGCGCCTATGTTAATGTTAGCTTAAGAAAAGCAAAATATATTCAGGCACTAGGCCTAAAGCAGCGCTCAGACTTATTCTTGGTTGCGCTAAAAGATCCATATGTAGCTTTAAGAATAGGTACGATGGGACTCACTGACCCTGTAGTGACCACGAACACAGGTACTGAAGCCACAAATATAAGAGTACAAGATGTATGTACTCACCCTAGACGACGGGTAGTACTCATATATTTGTGGCTGCAGGGGTCGATTCACAGCTCCTGGCCCCTGTGTGTGTGTGAGACAGAAAAAGAGAGAGAAATAGAAAGAAAGAGAAAAAAGAGAAAGAAATAGAAAAAGAAATAGAGACAAAGAGAAAGAAAGAGGAGAGAGAGAGAGAGAGAGAGAGAGAGAGAGAGAGAGAGAGAGAGAGAGAGAGAGAGAGAGAGAGAGAGAGAGAGAGAGAGAGAGAGAGAGAGAGCAACACAAGCACTGACACTTATACACCACATTATTACGAACAATGAAACAATCAAGAGGAATTTTTACGTTGTTAGAGAACGTGAGGAACGTTGCCTGCCAAGCCACCAGCAACACCCAGCAACACCCAGCAACACCCAGCAACACCCAGCAACACATGCAAGCATTACCATTTCGGAATGTTCCTTGTGGCTTGGTTCATACGTTCACTGTGTGGCTTGGTTCATACGTTCACTGTGGCTTGGTTCATACGTTCACTGTTTGAATTGGTTCATACGTTCACTGTTTAGCTTGGTTCATACGTTCACTGTGTGGCTTGGTTCATACGTTCACTGTGTGGCTTGGTTCATACGTTCACTGTTTAGCTTGGTTCATACGTTCACTGTGTGGCTTGGTTCATACGTTCACTGTTTAGCTTGGTTCATACGTTCACTGTGTGGCTTGGTTCATACGTTCACTGTGGCTTGGTTCATACGTTCACTGTTTGAATTGGTTCATACGTTCACTGTTTAGCTTGGTTCATACGTTCACTGTGTGGCTTGGTTCATACGTTCACTGTTTAGCTTGGTTCATACGTTCACTGTGTGGCTTGGTTC
>NC_091350.1:10970488-10977988 GCF_038502225.1 Cherax quadricarinatus | reverse complement strand
AAGCTGATATAGCTCTCAGCAGGTGACTGATGTAGCTTAGAGCAGCTGGCATTTCTTCCCTTGGATAAGTGAATGTCAGTGTACAGTCGTCTGCATATGCATGTGATTCTGGGATGAGATGAAGAAGGTCGTTGAAGTAGACATTCCATAACAATGGTCCCAGCACGCTTCCTTGTGGAACACTTGCCCCAATAGGATGTCTTGCTGATTCCGTTCCATTGAGAACTACACTTAGAGATCTACCATGAAGGTAGTCACTGAGGAGACATAGCGTAGAGCCTGCAATTCCCAGTGCTTTAAGTTATGCTAAGAGGCCCTGATGCCAAACCCGGTCGAAAGCGCCAGCAATGTCCAGTGCTACCACACAGCTGACTTTGGATTCATCCAGTGACTGGTGCCACTTAGTGGAGAGGTTTAACAACAGATCAGCAGCAGAGTAACCTTTCCTGAAGCGATATTGACGATCACAAAGTAGTGAGTGGTAGTCAAAAAAAAAAAAAAAACTGTCATTTTTCTTGAGATTATTGTCTCAAGGATCTTACCAGTGATTGACAGGAGTGACACTGGTCTGTAGTTGCTAATTTCTGCTCTGCTCTTCTTTTTTGTGAACAGGGACTACATTTGCCTCTTTCCATAGAGAAGGCCATTTACACTGTACTAGGCAGTGCTGAAAGATGCGAGTTAGAGGTGCTGCTAGCTGGTCTGCACATCTCAGCAATCTTGGGCTCAACTCTCTCTCTCTCTCTCTCTCTCTCTCTATGCTGATTCAACTTTATCCATTGATTAGCATTGCATTACTTTGCAACAATTGGTTTTCCCTGGTGATCAACTCGGTCACCATCTCGGCATGACATGTACACCTGACAAATGCAGTTTATCTGGAGGGTTTATTTTCCTAAGTCGCCCAGAGAAGAAAACATTAGCTTATTATTTTCTAGTATTTATTTATTCGCACATTATTTATCCTTTGGCGTTGACGGGTCAAGTCTCAGGCTGATTTATTTTTGTACCGAGAGAAGAGACTATCATGCCCCGACTGAGAAACCAGAGAGGCATGAATGCTCGGCTTGTTCTTCACTCATTCATCATGACACAAGTGGTGATGCAGAAAGTCTAGTGTTCTGACCTCTAGTTGACATGGCGACCACAAGCCGAGTTTCCTCCTGATAGCCTCGTGCTATCCTAATATCAGCTATTTTAGACAGAACTATTGATACCTAGACTGTTAGTATGTTGCGTAAAAGGACACAAGTGCGACATTTTATTGTGGCAATGTTTCTCTCTCCGGCTTAAAGCTCCTGGAGAGCGAAACGTTGCCATAATAAAAATGTGGCATTAGTTGCACTTGTGTCCTTTTACCTAACATATTGTCGGTAATTCCACTAACATAATTATTGACTGCAACTAGTTCATAGTAGACAGCCTCAGTGTGGAGCCCCGGGTCTCCTGCTTTCTTACCCCCATGTACTTTCTCTTGCTGTAAGATTGGAGACTGATTATCATACTGCAAGACTGGTGGATTGATTACGTCAAACTCTCCCTCAGCTTCGTCTTCCACCAAGACTGATGGACTGATTACGTCAAACTCTCCCTCAGCTTCGTCTTCCACCAAGACTGATGGACTGATTACGTCAAACTCTCCCTCAGCTTCGTCTTCCACCAAGACTGATGGACTGATTACGTCAAACTTCTTATAGCGCAATAGAAACATTTCGTCATTAACAGTGTTACAATACCAACTGCCCCGCATACCACCTGAAAGGGACCAGGATGCACACCCCGTAAAACAAAACATAGTAGTTATGGTAGTTACGACAACGCCACTCTAAGTGACTTTTTAGTGGTAAGAAACGAAGAAAGAAAATGGAAAGAGATAACCAAAATAGTCCACCACCTTGGAGCCTTGTTGGACTGGAGGCACAGCCAGTGGCTCCTCCAGACTCACAGCTACTGATGTCAACAACAAAATCCCCCCAACAAATATGCAACACAACCTCATTTATATTTGCTAATATACAGAACCTTAAGCCATCCACCAACAACCAGATGCCTTTCATTAGTGGACTTCTAGGGGAGTCAAATACAATGTTTGCAGCCTTCACAGAGACCAACGGAAAAGATTACTTTGACAGTGAAATATGGATACCTGGGTACAACCTTATCAGATGCGACAGAAAGAACAGGCAACAAGGGGGGGTTGGCCTGTATTTCAAAGAGTCGCTCATTTGCATGGAGATACTGAACACCACAAATGATCTAATTGAAGTTCTAACAATAAAAATCGAGATCCAAAACTTAGTCATTGTGCTTGTATATAAGCCACCAGATGCAACTTCCCAACAGTTCAAGGAACAGCTAGTAAAAACTGACTCCTGTCTGGAAAGCTTTCCAGCCCCATTCCCAAACATCTTGCTGCCTGGTGGCTTCAATCTAAGACATACAAAATGGAAAAATATAACAAATATTGTTGTAGCAGAAATAATCCCTAGAGGCAGCTCACATGAAAAGTCACACATGAGCTGCTGAATTTCTGCAGTAAACACACCAGCAGATAGTGGAGCCAACAAGATTAGAGAACACGCTAGATCTTGTTTTCACAAATAATGAGGACCTGGTAAGAAACATAACAATATCAAACACAACTAATTCTGATCACAATCTAATTGAAGTCCAGACTTACATGCACAGGAATCCTGATCAGCAAAATGCATACAGCTATGAGGGTACCTTTACCAAATTCAACTTCAACAACAAGAACATCAACTGGGACCAGGTAAACTATGGCCTAAATGAAACATGTTGGGAAGATATCTTAAATAACATGGACCCTAACCAGTGCCTTGGAAAGATCAACTTTCTGGTAGCTGAAGTATGTTCAAGGCATATTTCCCTAAGAAAAAATAAAAGTAAACTGGAGAGATATGCGCCCTCTACAAGAGAAGGCGAAGAATCACTTAGCTCCACAACAATGTCAGATTATCTGATACACGGAAGGAAGCCCTAACCAGGGAAGTGGAAAATATTGAGCTAAAGTTAAAGGACTCGTACAGGATCCAGGAGAGACAAGAAGAGCTACAAGCAATTAGTGAAAGTGAAAGAGATTCGAAATATTTCTTTCCATATGCTAAAATCAAGGCTAAAACCACTTCTAGTATAGAGCCCCTGCTCAGGCAAGACGGATCCTACACAGATGACAACAAAGAAATGAGTAAAATACTGAAATCTCAATATGACTCTTGTGTTCAGTGAGCAACTAATCAGTCTAAAGATAGACAATCCAAACCATTTTTTTCATGAATGAGCCTCAAAACTCTGCCAATTTAGGCCAGATTTCTGACATAACGCTAACTCAACTAGACTTTGAGAAAACCATTGACAACATGTCCATGCACTCAGCTCCAGGCCCAGACTCGTGGAACTCTGTGTTCAATAAGAGCTGCAAGAAACCCCTCTCACGGGCCCTAAGTATGCTATAGAGAAGGAGCATAGACACAGGTGAGATTCCACAGTCACTGAAAACAACGGATATAGCCTCACTCCATAAAGGTGGCAGCAAAGCAGTAGCTAAGAACTATAGACCAATAGCTTTAAAGTCCCACATCATAAAATTCTTTGAAAGAGTTCTAGGAAGCAGGATAGCAAACCACCTGGACTTCCAAAAATTCCACAATACAAGGCAACATGGTTTCAGAGCAGGTCGCTCCTGCCTCTCGCAACTACTGGACAACTATGATATGGTCTTAGATGCTCTGGAAAACGAACATAATGCAGATGTAGTATACACAGATTTTGAAAAAACCTTTGTCAAGTGCAATCATGGTGTAATAGTACACAAAATGCATGCTAAAGGGATGACTGGCAAAGTAGACAGATGAATCTTCAACTTTCTAACCAATCGAACATAAAGAGTAGTGGTAAACAGAGTTAAATCGGAAGCTGCCATAGCGAAGAGCTCTGTTCCACAAGGCACAATACTCGCCCCCATCCTGTTCTTCATTCTCAAATCAGACAGACAGAAATGTAAACCACAGCACTGTATCATCCTTTGCAGACGATACTAGGATCTGCATGAGATATAAACCAAGTTTTCCAATGGGCAACGGAGAACAATATGATGTTCAATGAAGATAAATTCCAACTACTCCGTAATGGAAAACTGGAGGAAATAATAACTAGCACTGAGTATACTACAAACTCAAATCACACAG
Organism: Cherax quadricarinatus; assembly: GCF_038502225.1. Taxonomy (NCBI): domain Eukaryota; kingdom Metazoa; phylum Arthropoda; class Malacostraca; order Decapoda; family Parastacidae; genus Cherax; species Cherax quadricarinatus. The sequence continues at coordinate 10,973,780 of NC_091350.1, read as the reverse complement.
CAGAGCGGAAAAGCAATGTGAAGGACCTGGGAGTGGTAATGTCCGAAGATCTCACCTTCAAGGATCACAACAATGCCACTATCACATCTGCTAGGAAACTGATAGAATGGATAATGAGAACATTCAAGACAAGAGATGCTAAGCCAATGATGATCCTTTTTAAATCACTTGTTCTCTCTAGGCTAGAATACTGCTGTACATTAACATCTCCATTCAAGGCAGGTGAAATTGCAGATCTAGAGAATGTACAGAGAACTTTTACTGCACGTATAAGTTCCATAAAACACCTTAACTACTGGAAACGTCTGGAAGAACTTGACTTGTACTCACTGCAGCGCAGGCGAGAGAGATATAACAGTCTACACCTGGAAGATTCTGGAGGGACTGGTCCCTAACCTGCACACAGAAATCTCTCCCTACGAAAGCAAAAGACTTGACAGGCGATGTAACATACCCCCAGTGAAAAGTAGGGGCGTCACTGGTACACACAATCAGTGTCCTGGGCCTAAGACTGTTCAACAGCCTCCCACTAGCCATAAGGGGAATTATCAATAGACCCCTGGTTGTCTTCAAGAGGGAGCTGGACAGATACCTAAAGTCGGTGCTGGATCAGCCGGGCTGTGGTCCGTACGTTGGACTGCGTGCTGCCAGCAGTAACAGCCTCGTTGATCAGGCCCAGATCCATCGGGAGGCCTGGTCATGGACCGGGCCGCGGGGGCGTTGATCCCCGGAATGCCCTCCAGGTAGATTAAAGATTCCAAGAAAGGAGGAACACTGCAGATGGTCTACTGGCCCATGCAAGGGAAGTCCTTATCAAAACCATCCATGTATTTGTCCAACCTTCTCGCCAAGCCGGTGTTGTATACCATTCTCAACATAACACTGGAGTTACTGTCACACCACCACTGGTGTCAACTCCAGGTGACGTTACTAGTCGTGAGATTGGTAACGGGTTACCATTAGCGAGGGCGTTAGTGCATTTATTATATACTAAGACCTATCGACTTTGGTCGCCTTCCACTTGTACACACTTAATATATGATGTAAGTGGCTTAGATAAACACTTTTGCAACATTTGGGAATCTTTATTATGAAAAATGTTTCACCAGCAAGTGGTTTCATCAGTCAGGTACAGAGATGAATGGTGGAATATACATCAATGATCTTCCAAACGTATCCCAACACCTGAAACCCATTCTCTTTGCTGACGACACGACTTATGTCATCTCTCGCCCTAATCTTGCCACCCTCAACACCATTGTTAACGAGGAGCTGATCAAAATATCGACTTGGATGACAGCCAATAAACTTACGCTTAACACTGACAAAACCTACTATATTATGTTTGGTAGCAGAGCAGGAGATGCACAAATTAACATTAAGATCGACAACACTCTAATTACCAGACATAATGAGGGCAAATTCCTAGGCCTATACCTTGACAACAACCTGAATTTCAGCACCCATATCCAACACATAACCAAAAAAGTATCCAAAACGGTTGGGATCCTCTCCAAGATACGATACTACGTGCCGCAAAATGCCCTTCTCACACTATACCACTCATTTATCCATACCTCACCTATGCTATTTGTGCTTGGGGATCAACTGCAGCAACACACCTAAAGCCAATAATAACCCACCAATAAGCTGCAGTAAGAATAATCACTAAATCCCATCCCTGGCAACACACCCCCCACTCTTCATAGATCTAAACTTTCTCCCTGTTCAGTACATCCACACTTACTACTGTGCAATCTACATCTACAGGACCTTAAACTCCAATATCAACCTTGACCTAAAACGCTTTCTTGATAATTGTGACAGAACCCACAGGCATAACACCAGACACAAACATCTCTACGACATTCCCCGTGTCCGACTAAACCTTTACAAAAATTCAATGTATGTCAAAGGCCCTAAAATCTGGAACACCCTACCTGAGAACTCTAGAACTGCAGACACGTTCATCACCTTCAAAACTACCATTAGAAAACATCTTATCTCCCTGATACACCCCATCAACTAACTACACGAATACCACCTGGTGGTTCACACTTGCACTCACTCACCCATTTGACCATAAACAGAAATATTAATCTCAGTCTTAAAATAATGAATCCCATGATACTCCAATACTGAAACTATGTACTGTGCCAAAACAAAAGCATTCACATTGCTAAACTCACAAACTAGTATTTAGTCACTTAGCCATAATACCAACTTACCTCATAATTTGTAATATTTTAAAATAAAGAATTAAACTAAGTCTGCCCGAAATGCCTAGCCATGCTAGGCGTTCTAGTGGTACACTCTGTAATCATTATTTAACTACATGTAAACCACACAACAACCAAATTCTGTAAATTCAACATTGTAATCTTTATAGAGAATAAACTTTGAATTGAATTTGAATTTGAATCAGTACCTTAGCCTGGAGTCGATGTGTTCGGTCCATCAATCTTGGGAAAAGATTGATGGACTGAACACATCGACTTCCTGCTAAGGGACTGATTTCCTCAAACTCCTTCTCTTCTTCCACCATTCATCTCCGTATCGGACTGAGGAAGCCACTTATTGGCGAAACGTTTACATAATAAAGATTCCCAAATGTTGCAAGAGTGTCTAATTCTTCCATTATCAAGATGATTTACCTGCTGATTCCACTCTCCTTGTACCCCATCTACCTTGTACTGTCACTGTGCGTTCACACATCTGTGGAGACGAAGAACTTTATCCACGGAGGCAACAAAAAATAAGAGAATGTACCAGAGAATAACAGTACCAACACTGTTACATGGGTATGAAGCTTGGGTTTTATATGTTGCAGCGGGTAGGAAGCTGGACCCTTCACCTCTAAAATAAAGAAACAAAAACTACAGGAGTAACACACCAATGCACGACTGAGACATTTACTGAAGGAGACGTTTTGAAACTAGCTTTAACAAGTCTTAGGGTAGATAAAGCCACCAGTGGCGAAACGTCTCTTTAATAAATATATTGACTGTATCTTATTCCCACAATCAGTCAATATTAACCGGTACTTATACACAATATTTGCATAGTTTCTGAAGCTGTCTGTGTACGTAACTCTGGAATGTTCATGTCTGCTGTACATCCATCACTACTGGATGTACATCTGTTGGGTAAAGAATCAAAAGAATAGAGAAAAGAATGTACACACTGGTCCACCTGACTTGTACACTCTGGTCCACCTGACTTGTACACACTGGCCCACCTGACTTGTACACACTGGCCCACCTGACTTGTACACACTGGCCCACCTGACTTG
>NC_091350.1:10817988-10967988 GCF_038502225.1 Cherax quadricarinatus | reverse complement strand
TCTCTTGAAGGTTAACTTGTACAAAACATGAGTTTATGTCTAAGACTCGACTTACCTTCTTGTTTAACTATTACTCCAGAACGCTAAATACAACAGACAACTAAAAATTAACTTTGACATTTACGGGCATTTTTTTTTTTTTTTTAGAATTTTATCAAAAGTAAGATCATATAGACATGTTGAAAGGTAAATGTGCTATATTTACGCAAGTCAGAACAAAGCCTATGTTAAGTACACGTTCTGGAAATATTAAGCAGTCTCGAGATTCTCGTGTCAAGGGGAATATACGAAGCAGGTGGTGAAGACCAGGTCATTAGTGGAGTGGTCCAGGAGGCTTGAAACCTGCGTCTGTGTATCATGTTTTCTCAACCCTTGTTTAGAATCCCATCCAGAAGCGGTGCCAAGGCCTTTTATACTCTCCGTCAGCCCCCAAGGCCTCCTACTTAAAAAAGTAATAATAATAATAATAATAGATTCAAGATAAGTCCTCCAGCCCCCTCTTCCAGCCAGACTGACACTCTTAAGCCCCTTCTATAGAGAAATTCTGGAACCGCCATCGATCGTATGATTTTGAAAAATTAGGTCAGTCCTATCAGCTACTTCTAATATTTTCCTTGGACACGATATATCAATTCTGGACCCTCGCATCCTGAGAGAGAATCCAGCCATCATCTTTAAAACCTCAAATACCAAGGTACGACATCCTTCAAGAAATAACAACCTTGGATTCTCTGGGAAGAAGAATTCACGCACCACAGAGGATCCAAACTGAAGCACCTTGAGGTGATCTTGTTCCTGCCAAGAACAGGTATGAGCTTATCCCTCGTGGGTAAGTTACCATCAGGTATCATATGACTGGTCTGCTAAGCAAGACGTCTGCCAGTGTGTTTGTGCCAGAGATTACCTTGCTATTCTATTTACAGACGTGTTTGTGTTTATTGGAAGAGAGATCTTATTGTCTGGCCTGTATCTATCATGGATTCTAAATATTTCTTGCAATTATAGCTTACTACTTTTGTATAATGAGTGTTTATCTATTTGTGTTCCTTTACTTGTGGCTGCGGGGGTCGAATCCTGCCTCTTGGCCTCTTCTTTTATTTAAGAAGGGTAGCATATTATTCCTGGCCTCAATGTTTCTATCATACCTACTCTAAGGTGTGTGTGAGCTTTTTATTTTCTCTACACATCCTCATCCAGATCGCATCACTTCATATGCAAACTCAAATTGAAGAATTACCCTGTGACATTCCTCACTGTCCTCCTGGACTGTCTTGTACACTTTGCATTCTACTGAGGAGTTTTTTTTTTTTTCAAATCACACAAAAACGTAAGGATGGAAGAACACTGCAGCAAGGCTACTGGCCCATGCATTCCCACCCACGTATTTGTCCAACCTTTTCCCAAAGTCTCACCTTGAAAGAATTCCTTCTACTGTCCATCTAGGTTATTAAGTTGTCTTCTCGCTCTGTTTCCTTTCATCTATTATGATCTGTCAGCTTTATCAGTGTTTCTGATTACCATTACAATAGTGATAATGCTCCCTCAGCTTTCCCGGTCTTCTGGTAATACAAAATCCAGCTGTCTTAACTCATCTTTGTTTCCCAGCACCGAGACAAGGCTTGTAGCAAATCTCTGAGCTTTCTCACGTTTCTGTGTGCTTAATGAGGTGAGGTTTTCATAGTGGCGCCGAGTACTCCAGCACTGGTCATGCGTATGCTATGTACGGTGCAGATGAATGGTATAAAATACCTACACGGTGGAAAACTAGACACTAATCAGTCAATAAAGGATCGCATTATACAGCATTTGTGATGAATTAGACACATTTGCGACATCTGGGTATCTTTATTTGTAGACGTTTCGCCATCCAGTGGCTTTATCAATATGCTACAAGGACATAATGGAAGACAGTAGAACTATACACTAAAGATAAGGTAATCAGTCCCTCAGCCTTGGAGTTGGAGAAGAGCACCGTAGTCTTGCATTTGTGGGTATTTATATCCACCATTTACTATATACACTGATCCCACAGCCATTACCAAGATGGTGGAGAGGACTGGTCAGATCTCATAAGCAGACCTGGTGTGAAAGGGAAAATGTCACTGAAAGCACCAGCCATGTTTTCTAAGCTCCGTCCCTAAGACGCTTATTGGAAAGCTGAAAGCAGAAAAAGAGTCGTGTGTGGACTGAGGATAAGTCTCGGAGTAAAAAATGTGGAACAGGAGATTATCCCCAGACTTAAGAATATTTGTTGTGGAGTTTTTAAAAGCTGTAAATGACCTTTTTTTGTTGTGAGTCTTCGCATTATTGGGATGTAGATTCTTTTATTTTCGATCGTAGAAATATATTTTAAATATTTAAATATTACAAAATTCTGTTATTTTTTTTTTTTGTAAATCTATGAACTCCATAATATATAAAAGATTATTGAAAGCTTGTATGTAAATAGTAACATTGTGGTATAAAGGATGATTCTATTGTTGTTTACTGTGGACAGTATTACACTGTTAGGTAAATGGACACAGATGGAAGTAGTGTGACATTTTATTGTGGCAACTTTTCGCTCACCAGGAGCTGTCAACCCTTACAAAGCTCCTAGTGAAGGAAATGCTGCAACAATAATATATAACATTAACTGCATACATGTCCATTTACTAACATTTTGTCGATAATTCCATCATGATTACTGAACATTACCCTGTTGATGGCTGGTGTAACTCGTTCACTGTTAATGGCGTGGCCAACTTAGTGAACTTGATACCTTGAGCAATTTGATATTAATGACGTACTGTTAACGAGGGGGGCGACGTTACAGAACCAGCTTCTGTTAGGACAACGTTCCTCAGTAGAGCTTTAGGTTATCATAGGATGACTCGATAAAGCTCTTCATAGGCGAGACGTTGTACCAGTGAAAGCTTAAGTCTGCAGCATTTCTTCCCATCAGTCACTTGGTTTGTCTGCGTTAATATAGAGATCTTAATGGTTTAGACAGACATGTCAGTAAATATATCCTAGTGTTTGCCTACGTCGGTATCTATTACCAAGGTTTATACCATACCAGCCTAGTACATACACTGCTAGTGACATACCAGCCTAGTACATACACTGCTGGTGACACACCAGCCTAGTACATACACTGCTGGTGACATACCAGCCTAGTACAAACACTGCTAGTGACATACCAGCCTAGTACATACACTGCTAGTGACATACCAGCCTAGTACATACACTGCTGGTGACATACCAGCCTAGTACATACACTGCTAGTGACATACCAGCCTAGTACATACACTGCTGGTGACACACCAGCCTAGTACATACACTGCTGGTGACATACCAGCCTAGTACAAACACTGCTAGTGACATACCAGCCTAGTACATACACTGCTAGTGACATACCAGCCTAGTACATATACTGCTGGTGACATACCAGCCTAGTACATACACTGCTAGTGACATACCAGCCTAGTACATACACTGCTAGTGACATACCAGCCTAGTACAAACACTGCTAGTGACATACCAGCCTAGTACATACACTGCTAGTGACATACCAGCCTAGTACACACACTGCTGGTGACACACCAGCCTAGTACATACACTGCTAGTGCCATACCAGCCTTGTACATTGCTAGTGATATACCAGTCTTGTACATACACTGCTAGTGATATACCAGCCTAGTACATACATACACTGCTAGTGACATATACTACTAAGGTAATTTCTTGGGATTGCTACTCTTGGAGGCATTAATACCCCCTGCAACTTATGGTGTGGGAAAGCGTTATAAACACGAATGAATGTTAACTCACACACATAGAAATTAGTAATTAAATTTCGTTAAACGTGAGCTTTATATCAGATTTAATGGCGATTAAATGTCTTCTCTCTCTGAAGATGAGTCAAATATAGGAATATTCCTTTGGTATCATACCTGCCTCGAGGACATGATGCTTCCTTTTAACTGAGGTTGAGATAAAGTAGGTAAATGTTCCTAGATTATTGACAGGGTGGTAATTAAAGGTTGTTACAGGCATGTTACAGGAGACGTGTGGGTAAGTTTCCATACATCCCTGCTTACCCTGCTCACCTACCAGTGAAAACACCTGCCTGTGTAGAATAAAAGCCACATTGTTGTCCTCCTCTGTCAGTAATTTGGGACTTGATAATGGTTCCAGACGGGGTCGAAAAATCTAGCTTTATCTCTTCAATGTGTGGTGGTTTCTTTTGGGTGTAAGTGTCTGAGAGTTAGTCGATAGTTGTGGGTCAAATCATGGTAATATATATATATATATATATATATATATATATATATATATATATATATATATATATATATATATATATATATATATATGTGTGTGTGTGTGTGTGTGTGTGTGTGTGTGTGTGGAAAATTACATTTATCTGTAAAGTAAAAGGACACAAGTGCAACTAATGTGACATTTATTGTGGCAACGTTTCGCTCTCCAGGAGCTTTATCAAGCCATGGCTTGATAAAGCTCCTGGAGAGCGAAACGTTGCCACAATAAATGTCACATTAGTTGCACTTGTGTCCTTTTACTTTACATATTGTCGGTAATTCTACCAACTTTATTACATTTATCTGAATGTAACTAATTATGTACATAACAGTAAATGATAACAAAGATAATTATTATTTATCAATGTTACATAGACAAGTAGGAATTTGGGACACCTAGGTCGCAAAAAATGTCCCCCTTCGATACCTACCACTGTCATAACCACAAGTTGCTCTGGACCTATTAATTACCAATGAAATATGTATAACCAGGAATACTGGTAAATATATAAATTTTGTGGACTGTATATTAAAAATAATAAATAGTTATATATATACACAATTTCATAACAGAAGGAAAATATATCTTAATATCACTCAACAATTTGACTGGAGATTAATGTGTATCATACTCAGAAAACCTCACTCTAACTAAATCTATGAAAATAATGCTGGCCAGAATTATACACAAATCTAGAGAGATTATCTGAGGTTCCTGGAGAGGTCTTGTCCAGTCGCCTGATATCTCAAGTTATGCAGGAATGCACATCCAACAATTTCGCCTCCTATTTGAGAGGTGTCAGCCCAATTTTACCTCTAGAGCACGAAAAATTCTTCCCCATTCACCAACGTTCTAATGCAAATTCAAAACCAAGATGGCGAGTCTCCTCTGCGCAGACGCAGGCTTTCCGTTTTCTATGACAGAAATATTATTAAATACAGTATGGCCATCTATTTACATATAAATACTGAATTTCTGGAAAATATATACAGTATTTTCCACAATATATATATATATATATATATATATATATATATATATATATATATATATATATATATATATATATATAATGCTATTTGTGAGAAATTCCAGTCCTGTGGGAGATCACTTTTATTATAGTATTTCCCACCAAGATGTCAACATAGTTGCTGATCCCTGTGTTGTATAGCATATCAGTATCATCCATGTGTTTATATAGAAGACTCCTTAGGCCTGTGACTGTATGATGTCACGGGATGCAGTGTGTGAGGCGAGCTACCTCGGCCTCAGTCAGCATTTGACATAGGCTAGGACAGGCAGAGGCTGGGCTCCATTTCCCATCATCACAGTCTGACAATATATCGTTACCATCCAACAAGTGTGTCTACCTTCAACCCTCGATATCTCCATTTAAGAACCCCTACGATAAATGGTGGTAACGGAGGGCCTGTAATTCTGACGATTACAGCGATTTCTGGAGATAAATTTTGACTGAGCCTACCATCTTGTGAGTAGGCCTGCCGAGAAGGTTAACGCCAGCCAGCTACCTCAGCCAGTTCCTCCCGCCCAAGCTCCTACCAGCTTCTACACCATTCACTGGTCAGTCTCTTTGTATTAGTGTTTATCTGCTTATTTGCATCACTCCCGAGGGGTTGACCCGAGTTTGCAAAATAAGCCAGCTTCCAGTCTGTGGTGAGGGAGTCCAGTCGAGCCTAGCCTACTCCATCCAGTTCTTTTGCCTGCCAAGCCAGCTTTCCACCCCTGCTGTGCTCATCATGAGAAGTTATCAAGCCATTCTGTGTGAAGGGTTAAGATAAGCCAGCTAGCAACTAACCCAGGTGTCTTACCCCAGTACTCAAGCAAGCCACGTGAGTAGTCTTCATCGCTTGTGATTCAAGCTCCAAGCAATTCTGAGTGCTCTTTTTCATCCCTGTGGTGTTGTGGTATTTCATGGGTGTATTTTAAGCCAACCGGCTTAGAATATCTTCGCACCAGTGTGGGTGTCCACAGTGAGGCTTAACACCGTTCAACCCATAGGCCCACGACCATGTGTGTCTCACCATGTGATCTCGGTCTTAGCCCTGCTAACCCTACTAACTCACCACGTGGCCTCAGATGCCTTAGCCCTGTTTACCCACAAACCCAACCACTCTCACTGTGTTTTGGTACTCACCCAACCTCTACCAGTGTTTTGGCACACTACTAAGGGTTGTAGCACCATATTTTAAGGACCACATAGGGGGTCAAGAGCTAGAGTGTGTCTTCGACAGTGGCGCCACCGTTAAAAGCCTCCTGTGTGAAGTCTATCGTCGATGTAAGTGCAATTCTACGATCACGTGTGCAGAGGACAGCAGCAAGACGACATAAACAATCCTCCAACCTTCCACCATCTACCTCATTCTTCACCAAGTCATTACAGCGATAATATTTTTCATAGAGACATTTGCGAGTGTTGAGACATTTCTTTTGTGTTCCAGTGATTTTCTTAGTGACATTAAGTGACTCTTGATCAGACTCAGTGTTTGTTTGCAATAATCTTTTTATCTCCTTAATTCAGTGTTAATTTTCGTGCATTATCTTATGTCTGTTGTGTTGTGTGTCTTTTTTATACACTTGAAGTACTTAGTGTTTTTCCTTTGTTGTGTGTGCAACATATGAGCAGTATAGAACTTGTGTTTACACTTCAGAATCACCTAGTGTTCTCAGTATTCCAGTGAATTAATTCAGTAATTTATTTAGTTGTATTCTGCATCACAACTCAGTGTTGTCTCAGTGATATATATATTTTTTTTTCATCCCAGCATTTGTGTATTCTTTTTTTTGTTCCCTGTGTGTTGAACATTCTTGTGTTCATATTCCTTTCATTTAGCCAGTGTCTAATTTGTCTTATTTCCACAGACAATAGTGCCATTATTTTGTGAAAGCAAGAAATTATCAAATTTTTCACACATCCAGTTTCATTGCAAGAAAATTCTAGTATTGTGTTTATGTTGATGTGTTGTGTTCTGCATCACTGTAAGTGTTCAAACTTTTTTGTTCTGTGTTTTAGCACCTATTATTTTCCATGTTTCATTGAACAAATTCACTCTTAGTGCAATTTTTAAGTTCTTCTTTTAGAGTAAATTGTTCTTTTGCTTGTTAAGTGTTGCTTGAGTGCAGTTAAGAGTCAAAGTGTTACCCCAGTTCATTCCTTGATATATTTCTTTTCTTGTGTGTGCAATAATTTTTTTATTATTGCACATTGACTCATTTTGCAATAATTCTTGTGCAAATATTGTGTTGCCATTAAAGTTTTTCTTGCAGAGATTTTATGCAGTGTTGTGCAATACTTTTTGATTAGCAATTGTTATTTGCAATGTTGCTACAGTTTATTTCAGAGCAGTTTCATATGCTCTGTTCTGTGCATAATATTTTATTCTTTCTGTGCCATTTTATTTTATTCCAGTGAATTGTGTCCCAGTTCGTTTTATTTTTGCACAAGCTTTATTGAGTCCATTTTATCATTTTATTGTGTGTTTCCCTATTGCACTGAAAGTAAAGACAACTCACTGTGCCATTCATTCAATTTAAAGTAAAAGTTGAGCAAATTAGATTTGAGTAAAGTACAAGTTCTCTTGATTTTCAAAGTGTTGTTCATTCAATTGCGTATTTTTCTTGTGTGAGTTCTTTGCTTACTGTGTGACCTGTCAATTTTTAGTTACTTATGCAGAATCGTTAAGCATTTTCTTCCCGTTTAAGCTTACTGTGTCATTCTTTCTATTTTTCTTGCCTTATGTCCTTCAGTAAGTTCACTGAGAAGATGTCCCAGTCACTTTTGAATGTTCACTTAGTGTATCATGCCAGTCAAAGTCAATATGAATCAGTCCACAGTACCAACATTCCCTTACTGACTGAAAGACAATACCGAGCCCTTGAGCAATGTGTTTGTTCTCACAGCTTGTATCTGAGATTTGTTAAAGTGCTGCGAAATGTGAAGTTCAGATTAAGTTCCTATAGATTCGTTCATTACTTATTAATGTAGCCGAGCGGTCAGGCACTAGTAATACTGTCACTCCTGTCTGGACTCCAGCCACAATATCATGCATGCAGGATAGTGCTGAGACTACTATCCTTGCGATGGCGACTTGTTCAAGTACTCGTTCCTTTCCAGGGGACGCTTTGAGAAGAACTTTACTTGCAACGAGTTATGCCATCTCTTGCTGATGCCACAAGCCGTTGCAGAAAGACGTTTCTGTGGCTAGTGTGCTCACTTGAGTGTTGTTGTTGTCCCTTGTGTTTCAGATTGTGATCCCATCCTAGTTGACAGTAATCAGTGCATTGTAAGAAGTTATTTCTCGAGTAACTTTCACATGTTGTTAACGTTTGTAAGCGAAGTTTCTTTATAGCTGATACCTCGTGTCACTGTGTGCGACTCAGATTGAATATCAGCATTGTTGACCGTGTTTATTTATTTTCTCCTGTGCTTGCAGCTTGAGCTAGTAGATTCGTTCTCCCTTGCTCATATTGCGTGTTATAGCGTTAATTTTTTTCAACCAGGGAGAGTCATCCACTCCACCGAGTTTGTTCATTCCTCCAGTAAGAAAGAATAGATCCCATGTGGTCTGGTGTGATTCGATTCCTGCTCCAGGAAGATCTTATTCTTACTGTGAAGCCACCAGCACCCATTAGTGACTTTGTAATGAGCCAAGAATTACTGTATCGAACAGCCGAGTTAGGTACTCCAAGTAGAAGAGTGTACCAGTTAGTAATTCCACAGTCACTAGTGAACGTAGCTCTACAGCTAGTTCATGATGCACCAGGTGTTGCACACCCTGGTATGGATCGTTCTGTGAAACAACCAGAAATAAATACTTTTGGCCACGTATGGCAACTGACATTTCAGAGTATGTTAAGAAATGTAGTGTCTGCATGCAGCATAAAGGAAATGTCAATGGTCCTAATCCAATCCAAGTGTACCCAACCACTAGCGAACCATGGGAAAGAGTTGCTCTTGACTTGTTAACCAATTTTAAATGTTCCCTCCAAGGCAACAAACATGTGTGTGTTATGGTAGACCATTTCACCAGATATTATGAGTTAGTTCCTATTGCAGATAAGACTGCAGAGACAGTAGCTAAAGCGTTTAAAGAATGCATTATCTGCAGGCATACCACCCCTAAGTCCTTAGTAACAGATAATGGAGGTGAATTCTGTAATGAGATTCTTGAAAATTTGTGTACTTTATACAAGATCTCTAAATCTGCCATTGTTCCTCATCATCCTGCCAGCAATGGGTTAGCCGACCGAACCAATAAGAAAGTACTTGATGTCCTGAGAGCCACTATCAACCCCAATAGTGAAACTTGGGATGAAGTCATACTAGATGTTCAATGTGCCATAAATTCTGCTTACAATGCTTCCATAGGTGATACTCCACATTATGCATTGTATGGTGTAGACAAGCGTTTACCCTATGAGTTGTTATATTCCACTCCGAAACCTAATTACAACCCTGATGATTTCGTAGCAACTCGTACCAGCATGGCTCAAAGTGTTTTTAGAAGAATCCGTGAAACACTTCACAAATCAACAGCAGAATTTACTAGAGTAACTAATAGCCGTGCTAAGCCATCAAAAGTCAAAGTAGGTTCGAGAGTAATGCTGACAAATTTCAACAAAACATCCGCAATGCCTAAGCTCGATCAAAAGTTTGTCGGACCTTATCGAGTGTAGTACATATCTCTGGTAATAAGTATAAGGTTAGAGAAATTAGTACTGGTAAGTACAAAGAATCGCATTTAGATCATATGAAATTAGTATGCGATGTTAATGATATTGCTACCCAGACTAATGTGACAGATGCTTAAAATCCTCATGACTCTGTACCCTCTACCTCAAATACGCAGTCAGATAACCAACCTGAATGTCGTTACTCCTTGCGTACTCGACAAGTAATGAGAACCCCACAAGTATCTTTTGTAGATACTCGTTCAAATCTCCCTCAGTCAAGGCATGTGTTAGCCATTGCAGAGGAATTCGATCCTCCCAGAGATGATAACCATTCTGCATATGTAAACCTCACCCTCGCAGAATTGGGTTTAAATGTGCATAGTCTGTATAACTAGATGTCTGAGATGAAGTAAATTGTCAACTGTTTGTTATTAACTGATTAGTTTTTTCTTAGAATTTTTTTTTTTCGTATTCACGTTCCCTCCGTATTCTGAGAATTTGACAGTAATAGTCCGAGTGCACCAGATACCTTTGCTGTTAATTTCACCTTGTATATATATATTTATTCTTCCTCAGAATCCGTAGAGTGCATGAATACAGATCGATCGATCAATTCCATCCCATATTGTACAATGATTTGTTCTTATAGTTTGTAATGCATTATGTAAAACTCATTTTGTTAACATCCATTATGATACCATCCATTAATTCTAAGTTATATATGAATTTGTTATTGTATAGAATCAGCCCAGAACCACCTGCCTGTTCAGCCTATAGATAGTAGTGTATGTCGAGACGACATATGTAACATGACCGAGCTGTCAACATAGTTGCTGATCCCTGTGTTGTATAGCATATCAGTATCATCCATGTGTTTATATAGAAGACCCCTTAGGCCTGTGACTGTATGATGTCACGGGATGCAGCCTGTGAGGCGAGCTACCTCGGCCTCAGTCGGCGTTTGACATAGGCTAGGACAGGCAGAGGCTGGGCTCCATTTCCCATCATCACAGTCTGACAATATATCGTTACCATCCAACAAGTGTGTCTACCTTCAACCCTCGATATCTCCATTTAAGAACCCCTACGATAAAGATAAAGTGACATATCCTGGGTAAAAAAAAAAGTTAGCTCGCAAGTGAACTCCAGATCTGCTAAAAATACCCATGTGTTTACTAAGAGTTATCTGTTTGAGCTGGAGTATATGGTTAGAAAACTGACAAGTTGATGAATGAGACATTTGCGCAACAGTGGGGTCTTCGGTCCAGTGCAGAGAAAGGCGAAAATGAGGAGTTTGAGGTAATTAGTCCCTCTGCCTAGAGTCGATGGGTTCTGCCCATCAGTCTTCCACTTTTCTCTACATTGGACTGAAGAAGCCACTGGCTGGTGAAACGTTTCCAGAATAAAGATTCCGAAACGTAACACAAGTGTCTTGTTTATCAACTTGTCGGTTTTCTAAATTATTTATACACACACTACATTTGTATTTATTTTACCATCGTGTCGGTATTTCGTGATGGTCTCGGCGGACTAAACAAACACAGCCAAGATAACACAAGAGGATAATTGCTAGTTATATTAGTCGTTGTGACTTGATGAGGGTCCATGACGCATCGAGAATTTACGAATTCCTCTCCAGACGGCAGGTTAATACTGAACTGACTCCAGCCACGGCGTTGTGACTTATTTTCCAAAACCAAAATATAATTTCAAGGGACGCAGAATAAGTCACAATACCGTGACTTATGCATACTAGTTGTGGTCTGATAACTGTCCAGGATGGACCGAAACATCCTCTCGTGTGTGTGTGTGTGTGTGTGTGTGTGTATGTATGTTGTGAATTTCTAAGTGATGTTAACACATCTTCAAGTGTATAAATAATCCGGTAGTGAGAAATGGTCTGGTGATACAGAGAAGGTGTGGAAAAAAACTTTTATGTACAGTTCAGGACATTTATTAGAGGAAACGTTTCGCCACGAGTGACTTCTTCAGTCCTAATACAGAGATAACTAAGAAACGAGTATATATCATTGTACTGGACTGTACATAAGTGTGTGTTTCCACACAAGACTGATAGTGTTGAGTCGAGAGCTGTGTGTACTGACCCAGGATGTAGACAGTGGTGTCAGTGTGAAGGTGAAGAGGTCACACTCACCTTTGACCCGTTGAAGACCCAGCAACATGTGCAACGCCTTAGTATCTCTAATGTCGAAACGTTTCATCTGCGCAGCAGGCTTCATGATTCGAAGGCAGAGATGACTTATACATTGGTGACAGTGCAAGAAGTGCAGAGATGATTGTAAGGTGTTTAGTTCATTAAGGTTGAAGACTTGACAGGAGTTCAGTCCATTAGCCTTGATTAAAGGTGGTCAGTCCCTCAGCCGTGATTGGTGCTTAATCTTAGCCGTAATCAAAGATGGTCAGTCCCTCAGCCTTGGTAGAAAGTGATCAGTCCCTCAGCCTTGATATAAGAAGATCAGTCCCTCAGCCTTGGCTGAAGGTGATCAGTCCCTCAGCCTTGACTGAAGGTCTACCTGGAGTCTACCTGGAGGGCATTCCGGGGATCAACGCCCCCGCGGCCCGGACCATGACCAGGCCTCTTGGTGGATCAGGGCCTGATCAACGAGGCTGTTACTGCTAGCCGCACGTAGAAAGGTGGTCTGTCCCTCAGCCTTGGTGGAAAGTGGTCAGTCCCTCAGCCATGGCTGAAAATGGCCAATTACTCAGCCATGACAGAAGATGGCCAGTCCCTCAGCCATGGCTGAAGATGGCCAGTTCCTCAGCCATGACTGAAGATGGCCAGTCCCTCAGCCATGACTGAAGATGGCCAGTCCCTCAGCCATGACTGAAGATGGCCAGTTCCTCAGCCATGACTGAAGATGGCCAGTCCCTCAGCCATGACTGAAGATGGCCAGTCCCTCAGCCATGACTGAAGATGGCCAGTCCCTCAGCCATGACTGAAGATGGCCAGTCCCTCAGCCATGACTGAAGATGGCCAGTCCCTCAGCCATGACTGAAGATGGCCAGTCCCTCAGCCACGACTGAAGATGGCCAGTCCCTCAGCCATGACTGAAGATGGCCAGTCCCTCAGCCATGACTGAAGATGGCCAGTTCCTCAGCCATGACTGAAGATGGCCAGTCCCTCAGCCATGACTGAAGATGGCCAGTCCCTCAGCCATGACTGAAGATGGCCAGTCCCTCAGCCATGACTGAAGATGGCCAGTCCCTCAGCCATGACTGAAGATGACCAGTCCCTCAGCCATGACTGAAGATGACCAGTCCCTCAGCCATGACTGAAGATGACCAGTCCCTCAGCCACGACTGAAGATGACCAGTCCCTCAGCCATGACTGAAGATGACCAGTCCCTCAGCCACGACTGAAGATGGCCAGTCCCTCAGCCATGACTGAAGATGACCAATCCCTCAGCCACGACTGAAGATGACCAGTCCCTCAGCCATGACTGAAGATGGCCAGTCCCTCAGCCATGACTGAAGATGACCAGTCCCTCAGCCATGACTGAAGATGACCAGTCCCTCAGCCATGACTGAAGATGGCCAGTCCCTCAGCCATGACTGAAGATGGCCAGTCCCTCAGCCATGACTGAAGATGACCAGTCCCTCAGCCATGACTGAAGATGAACAGTCCCTCAGCCATGACTGAAGATGGCCAGTCCCTCAGCCATGACTGAAGATGGCCAGTCCCTCAGCCATGACTGAAGATGACCAGTCCCTCAGCCATGACTGAAGATGACCAGTCCCTCAGCCATGACTGAAGATGACCAGTCCCTCAGCCATGACTGAAGATGACCAGTCCCTCAGCCATGACTGAAGATGACCAGTCCCTCAGCCATGACTGAAGATGACCAGTCCCTCAGCCATGACTGAAGATGGCCAGTCCCTCAGCCATGACTGAAGATGACCAGTCCCTCAGCCATGACTGAAGATGGCCAGTCCCTCAGCCATGACTGAAGATGACCAGTCCCTCAGCCATGACTGAAGATGGCCAGTCCCTCAGCCATGACTGAAGATGACCAGTCCCTCAGCCATGACTGAAGATGGCCAGTCCCTCAGCCATGACTGAAGATGACCAGTCCCTCAGCCATGACTGAAGATGACCAGTCCCTCAGCCATGACTGAAGATGACCAGTCCCTCAGCCATGACTGAAGATGACCAGTCCCTCAGCCACGACTGAAGATGACCAGTCCCTCAGCCATGACTGAAGATGACCAGTCCCTCAGCCACGACTGAAGATGGCCAGTCCCTCAGCCATGACTGAAGATGACCAGTCCCTCAGCCATGACTGAAGATGACCAGTCCCTCAGCCATGACTGAAGATGGCCAGTCCCTCAGCCATGACTGAAGATGACCAGTCCCTCAGCCATGACTGAAGATGACCAGTCCCTCAGCCATGACTGAAGATGGCCAGTCCCTCAGCCATGACTGAAGATGGCCAGTCCCTCAGCCATGACTGAAGATGACCAGTCCCTCAGCCATGACTGAAGATGACCAGTCCCTCAGCCATGACTGAAGATGGCCAGTCCCTCAGCCATGACTGAAGATGGCCAGTCCCTCAGCCATGACTGAAGATGACCAGTCCCTCAGCCATGACTGAAGATGACCAGTCCCTCAGCCATGACTGAAGATGACCAGTCCCTCAGCCATGACTGAAGATGACCAGTCCCTCAGCCACGACTGAAGATGACCAGTCCCTCAGCCATGACTGAAGATGACCAGTCCCTCAGCCACGACTGAAGATGGCCGGTCCCTCAGCCATGACTGAAGATGACCAGTCCCTCAGCCATGACTGAAGATGACCAGTCCCTCAGCCATGACTGAAGATGGCCAGTCCCTCAGCCATGACTGAAGATGACCAGTCCCTCAGCCATGACTGAAGATGACCATTCCCTCAGCCATGACTGAAGATGGCCAGTCCCTCAGCCATGACTGAAGATGACCAGTCCCTCAGCCATGACTGAAGATGACCAGTCCCTCAGCCATGACTGAAGATGACCAGTCCCTCAGCCATGACTGAAGATGACCAGTCCCTCAGCCATGACTGAAGATGACCAGTCCCTCAGCCATGACTGAAGATGGCCAGTCCCTCAGCCATGACTGAAGATGACCAGTCCCTCAGCCATGACTGAAGATGACCAGTCCCTCAGCCATGACTGAAGATGACCAGTCCCTCAGCCATGACTGAAGATGGCCAGTCCCTCAGCCATGACTGAAGATGGCCAGTCCCTCAGCCATGACTGAAGATGACCAGTCCCTCAGCCATGACTGAAGATGGCCAGTCCCTCAGCCATGACTGAAGATGACCAGTCCCTCAGCCATGACTGAAGATGGCCAGTCCCTCAGCCATGACTGAAGATGGCCAGTCCCTCAGCCATGACTGAAGATGACCAGTCCCTCAGCCATGACTGAAGATGGCCAGTCCCTCAGCCATGACTGAAGATGGCCAGTCCCTCAGCCATGACTGAAGATGGCCAGTCCCTCAGCCATGACTGAAGATGGCCAGTCCCTCAGCCATGACTGAAGATGACCAGTCCCTCAGCCACGACTGAAGATGGCCAGTCCCTCAGCCATGACTGAAGATGACCAGTCCCTCAGCCACGACTGAAGATGGCCAGTCCCTCAGCCATGACTGAAGATGGCCAGTCCCTCAGCCATGACTGAAGATGGCCAGTCCCTCAGCCATGACTGAAGATGGCCAGTCCCTCAGCCATGACTGAAGATGGCCAGTCCCTCAGCCATGACTGAAGATGACCAGTCCCTCAGCCATGACTGAAGATGGCCAGTCCCTCAGCCATGACTGAAGATGACCAGTCCCTCAGCCACGACTGAAGATGGCCAGTCCCTCAGCCATGACTGAAGATGGCCAGTCCCTCAGCCATGACTGAAGATGACCAGTTCCTCAGCCATGACTGAAGATGACCAGTCCCTCAGCCATGACTGAAGATGACCAGTTCCTCAGCCATGACTGAAGATGACCAGTCCCTCAGCCATGACTGAAGATGACCAGTTCCTCAGCCATGACTGAAGATGACCAGTCCCTCAGCCACGACTGAAGATGACCAGTCCCTCAGCCATGACTGAAGATGGCCAGTCCCTCAGCCATGACTGAAGATGACCAGTTCCTCAGCCATGAGCACAATGCTAGGCAAACCTCAGATCCTCTGTGCCAGTAAAACTCAATATATCTACGTTATTATATTTTCTGGCATGTTTGTATGTATATTCTTTCACTTAAGTGTAAGAAAATACACGAGAGTTCTTGATCTAGACAGAAGTAGATAGTTTTACCTCAGCAGAGATAGCCTCAGCGTGGACTTGTAGGTCCTCTGGTCTGTATGTCCCGTGTACTCCCATGTAATATTCATGGGAGGCAATAAAACCATAATAGTGTCTGGGGAAATAGGAGGTAAATCAGCCTTGATCAGAAGGGAAGGGTAGCTTTGTTTTTTTCTAGATCAAGAGTCCTTCCTAGGCATTAAGAGACGTTCCCCAGCATCAAGGTCCCACTCAACCAACATCAACAGCCCTTCCCAGGCATCAAGACATCGTTGGGAATCAGTACTTGTAAGTTGTACTGTGCTCTCTGCGACTCCCACCCACCACAACCTTCCTCGATAAAGGTTTACAAAATAAAAATGAAATTTAGAAGGTTCATACTGGTGGGTTCCACACTCCGACCTCCTGGAGGTGAAGGTTCATGCTGGTGGGTTCCACACTCCGACCTCCTGGAGGTGAAGGTTCATGCTGGTGGGTTCCACACTCCGACCTCCTGGAGGTGAAGGTTCATGCTGGTGGGTTCCACACTCCGACCTCCTGGAGGTGAAGGTTCATACTGGTGGGTTCCACACTCCGACCTCCTGGAGGTGAAGGTTCATGCTGGTGGGCTCCACACTCCGACCTCCTGGAGGTGAAGGTTCATGCTGGTGGGTTCCACACTCCGACCTCCTGGAGGTGAAGGTTCATGCTGGTGGGTTCCACACTCTGACCTCCTGGAGGTGAAGGTTCATGCTGGTGGGTTCCACACTCCGACCTCCTGGAGGTGAAGGTTCATGCTGGTGGGTTCCACACTCTGACCTCCTGGAGGTGAAGGTTCATGCTGGTGGGTTCCACACTCTGACCTCCTGGAGGTGAAGGTTCATGCTGGTGGGTTCCACACTCCGACCTCCTGGAGGTGAAGGTTCATGCTGGTGGGTTCCACACTCCGACCTCCTGGAGGTGAAGGTTCATACTGGTGGGTTCCACACTCCGACCTCCTGGAGGTGAAGGTTCATACTGGTGGGTTCCACACTCCGACCTCCTGGAGGTGAAGGTTCATACTGGTGGGTTCCACACTCCGACCTCCTGGAGGTGAAGGTTCATGCTGGTGGGTTCCACACTCCGACCTCCTGGAGGTGAAGGTTCATACTGGTGGGTTCCACACTCCGACCTCCTGGAGGTGAAGGTTCATACTGGTGGGTTCCACACACCGACCTCCTGAAGGTGAAGGTTCATGCTGGTGGGTTCCACACTCCGACCCCCTGGAGGTGAAGGTTCATGCTGGTGGGTTCCACACTCCGACCTCCTGGAGGTGAAGGTTCATGCTGGTGGGTTCCACACTCCGACCTCCTGGAGGTGAAGGTTCATGCTGGTGGGTTCCACACTCCGACCTCCTGGAGGTGAAGGTTCATACTGGTGGGTTCCACACTCCGACCTCCTGGAGGTGAAGGTTCATACTGGTGGGTTCCACACTCCGACCTCCTGAAGGTGAAGGTTCATGCGGGTGGGTTCCAAACTCCGACCTCCTGGAGGTGAAGGTTGATGCTGGTGGGTTCCACACTCTGACCTCCTGAAGGTGAAGGTTCATGCGGGTGGGTTCCACACTCCGACCCCCTGGAGGTGAAGGTTCATGCGGGTGGGTTCCACACTCCGACCTCCTGGAGGTGAAGGTTCATGCTGGTGGGTTCCACACTCTGACCTCCTGAAGGTGAAGGTTCATGCGGGTGGGTTCCAAACTCCGACCTCCTGGAGGTGAAGGTTCATGCTGGTGGGTTCCACACTCTGACCTCCTGAAGGTGAAGGTTCATGCGGGTGGGTTCCACACTCCGACCCCCTGGAGGTGAAGGTTCATGCTGGTGGGTTCCACACTCCGACCTCCTGGAGGTGAAGGTTCATGCTGGTGGGTTCCACACTCCGACCCCCTGGAGGTGAAGGTTCATGCTGGTGGGTTCCACACTCCGACCTCCTGGAGGTGAAGGTTCATGCTGGTGGGTTCCACACTCTGACCTCCTGAAGGTGAAGGTTCATGCGGGTGGGTTCCAAACTCCGACCTCCTGGAGGTGAAGGTTCATGCGGGTGGGTTCCAAACTCCGACCTCCTGGAGGTGAAGGTTCATGCTGGTTGGTTCCAAACTCCGACCTCCTGGAGGTGAAGGTTCATGCTGGTGGGTTCCACACTCCGACCCCCTGGAGGTGAAGGTTCATACTGGTGGGTTCCACACTCTGACCTCCTGAAGGTGAAGGTTCATGCGGGTGGGTTCCACACTCCGACCTCCTGAAGGTGAAGGTTCATGCTGGTGGGTTCCAAACTCCGACCTCCTGGAGGTGAAGGTTCATGCTGGTGGGTTCCACACTCCGACCTCCTGGAGGTGAAGGTTCATACTGGTGGGTTCCACACTCCGACCTCCTGAAGGTGAAGGTTCATGCGGGTGGGTTCCACACTCCGACCTCCTGAAGGTGAAGGTTCATGCTGGTGGGTTCCAAACTCCGACCTCCTGGAGGTGAAGGTTCATGCTGGTGGGTTCCACACTCCGACCTCCTGGAGGTGAAGGTTCATGCTGGTGGGTTCCACACTCCGACCTCCTGAAGGTGAAGGTTTATGCTGGTGGGTTCCACACTCCGACCTCCTGGAGGTGAAGGTTCATGCTGGTTGGTTCCAAACTCCGACCTCCTGGAGGTGAAGGTTCATGCTGGTGGGTTCCACACTCCGACCCCCTGGAGGTGAAGGTTCATACTGGTGGGTTCCACACTCTGACCTCCTGAAGGTGAAGGTTCATGCGGGTGGGTTCTACACTCCGACCTCCTGAAGGTGAAGGTTCATGCTGGTGGGTTCCAAACTCCGACCTCCTGGAGGTGAAGGTTCATGCTGGTGGGTTCCACACTCCGACCTCCTGAAGGTGAAGGTTCATGCGGGTGGGTTCCACACTCCGACCTCCTGAAGGTGAAGGTTCATGCTGGTGGGTTCCAAACTCCGACCTCCTGGAGGTGAAGGTTCATGCTGGTGGGTTCCACACTCCGACCTCCTGGAGGTGAAGGTTCATGCTGGTGGGTTCCACACTCCGACCTCCTGAAGGTGAAGGTTCATGCTGGTGGGTTCCACACTCCGACCTCCTGAAGGTGAAGGTTTATGCTGGTGGGTTCCACACTCCGACCTCCTGGAGGTGAAGGTTCATGCTGGTGGGTTCCACACTCCGACCTCCTGAAGGTGAAGGTTCATGCTGGTGGGTTCCACACTCCAACCTCCTGGAGGTGAAGGTTCATGCTGGTGAGTTCCACACTCCGACCTCCTGGAGGTGAAGGTTCATGCTGGTGGGTTCCACACTCCGACCTCCTGGAGGTGAAGGTTCATGCTGATGGGTTCCACACTCCGACCTCCTGGAGGTGAAGGTTCATGCTGGTGAGTTCCACACTCCGACCTCCTGGAGGTGAAGGTTCATGCTGGTGGGTTCCACACTCCGACCTCCTGGAGGTGAAGGTTCATGCTGGTGGGTTCCACACTCCGACCTCCTGAAGGTGAAGGTTTATGCTGGTGGGTTCCACACTCCGACCTCCTGGAGGTGAAGGTTCATGCTGGTGGGTTCCACACTCCGACCTCCTGGAGGTGAAGGTTCATGCTGATGGGTTCCACACTCCGACCTCCTGGAGGTGAAGGTTCATGCTGGTGAGTTCCACACTCCGACCTCCTGGAGGTGAAGGTTCATGCTGGTGGGTTCCACACTCCGACCTCCTGGAGGTGAAGGTTCATGCTGATGGGTTCCACACTCCGACCTCCTGGAGGTGAAGGTTCATGCTGATGGGTTCCACACTCCGACCTCCTGGAGGTGAAGGTTCATGCTGGTGAGTTCCACACTCCGACCTCCTGGAGGTGAAGGTTCATGCTGGTGGGTTCCACACTCCGACCTCCTGGAGGTGAAGGTTCATGCTGGTGGGTTCCACACTCCGACCTCCTGAAGGTGAAGGTTTATGCTGGTGGGTTCCACACTCCGACCTCCTGGAGGTGAAGGTTCATGCTGGTGGGTTCCACACCGACCTCCTGGAGGTGAAGGTTCATGCTGGTGGGTTCCACACTCCGACCTCCTGGAGGTGAAGGTTCATGCTGATGGGTTCCACACTCCGACCTCCTGGAGATGAAGGTTCATGCTGATGGGTTCCACACTCCGACCTCTTGGAGGCGAGAGGAACTCACTCTGGGCCTCAGACACAAATTGTAATGGTGAACCTGTATTAAGTTCAGTGAACTATCACTGGGTCGAGAATTGGTCTAAAAGAACACCAGTGAAGAGGAGTTTATTCTTTACAAATAAAAGAGTCGGTAACTCGGTTGGTAGCGCACTCACCTGACACACTGAGTGTCCGTGGTTCGATTCCCTGTGAGGGTGGAAACACTGTGCATGTTTCCTTAAGCACCTGCTGTCCCTGTTCACCTATCAGTAAGTGGGTACCTGGTATGGGTCGCATCCTGGGGACAAAATTAACCAAAGTTTTTCGAAATGCTCTACATAACCACACTACATAACCTGGTCTCAGACCGGGCCGCGGGGGCGTTGACCCCCGGAACTCTCTCCAGGTAAATAACCAGGAGGTCTGTATATAAGTCATTGATGTCATCTATGATCTGTATAAGTTGTATTACGTACTTGTAGAAATAAAAAATAATATTATTGTATTTGTGCTTTTTCCACTAACTGTAGTCATACCTGGAGGGGTCAACGCCCCTTCGGCTCGGTCTGAGACCAGGCCTCGTGGTGGATCAGGGTCTGATCAACCAGGCTGTTGTTGCTGGCCGCACGCAAACTGACGTAAGAACCACAGCTCGGCTGATCAGGAAATGACTTCAGGTGATTGTCCAGCGCCTTCTTGAAGACAGCCAGGGGTCTATTGGTAATCCTCCTTATGTATGCTGGGAGGCAGTTGAACAGTCTTGGGCCCCTGACACTTGTTGTGTCTCTCAGTGTACTCGTGACACCTCTGCTTTTCATTGAGGGAATGTTGCATCTCCTGCCGAGTCTTTTGCTTTCGTTGGGAGTGATTTTCGTGTACAAGTTTGGTACTAATCCCTCTAGGATTTTCCAAGTGTATATTATCATGTATCTCTCTCGCCTGCGTTCCAGAGAATACAAATCGAGGGACTTCAACCATTCCCAGTAATTTAGGTGCCTTATCGTACTTGTTTGTGCCGTGAAAGTTTTTTGGGTACTTTCCAGGTCAGCAATTTCGCCTACCTTGAAGGGGGAAATTACTGTACAGCAATATTCCAGCCTGGAGAAAACAAGCGATTTGAAGTGAATCATGGGTTTGGCGTCCCTAGTTTTGAAGACTCTCATCCATTCTATCATTTTCCTAGCAGATGTTGTGGTATTTGTATACATAAGGGGGATTACCAATAGACCCCTGGCTGTCTTCAAGCAGGCACTGGACAAGCACCTAAAGTCGGTGCTTCACCAGCCGGGCTGTGGCTCGTACGTTGGATTACGTGCAGCCAGCACTAACAGCCAGGTTGATCAGGCTCTGATCCACCATGAGGCCTGGTCACAGACCGGGCCGCGGGGGCGTTGACCCCCGGAACTCTCTCCAGGTAAACTCCAGGTTTGAAGGCGAGATCCTTTGACATTATCACTCCCAGGTCCTTCACATTACTTTCTAGCTCTACTATGTGATTAGAATTCGTTGTAATGTCATTGTCTCCACCAGGATCCACTGTTACTTAGCAACAACACTCTCAACAACTCCCAATAACAAGGACCTAAATGACATACCGATGATAACAGTAAAATTAAATATAAGGTGTAGAACAAGATTTTAAAACCGATGGAAGGAGAAATGTCTACAAATAAAGATACCCAGATGTTGCACCTGTGTCTAATTCATCTTGTCGCACCCACGCACACCATGAGTAGGTGTGGGTGGGTGCGAGTTGGACCTGCCTAGTTTTTGCTACTAGTTCCGATGCCGTGCTTCTTCCTTAAGTGAATGTGATTTGACCTGACTAAGTTAAAGCATTGGCTTAAGCTGGTGGGAGAATTGGACCTGTCTCGCGTGGGCCAGTAGGTCTGCTGCAGTGTTTCTTCTTTCTTATGTTCCTTCAAAGTGACAAATGGGACTCCAGGTAACCTACATTTATACATATCTACATTCTTGTAGATACAAACTGAATTTTCACTCAAATACTACGAACGTAAACATTGCATCTCACAGCTGACGAGAGTGATGTGAAACCAAAGCATCTCACGTCCCAGCTAAAACAAAATCTCAAATATTAATACCCAAATCGACTCAACTGGAGATTTGGGTGTGTGTGTGTTTTGGGTTTCTGGAGTTTCTGGAGAGAGTTCCGGGGGTCAGCGCCCCCGCGGCCCGGGGTGTGTCAGGATATACGGTAAAGATCGCTACGAAAACAAGATGTGCAAAGAGGCAGGATATTAAGAAGGGAGATGAATGCGTGAATCAATAAGAGTAGCCTCCCTCACCGAGGTGTCCAGAGCATCGCTTCTGATGCCTCCATATAAGGTTCCTCTTGTGATATCATTCAACACCTTAATGCAGTCTAGCCAGAGACCTGGTGTCGGAGGCTGATGTCTGAACCCACTGTGAGATACTTACAAATACACACACATGTTGTGTGTGGGGGAGGGTTGTAGTTGTGTGGGGGAGAGTTGTAGGTGTGTGGGGGAGAGTTGTACGTGTGTGGGGGAGAGTTGTAGGTGTGTGGTGAAGGGTTGTAGTTGTGTGGGGGAGAGTTGTAGGTGTGTGGGGGAGAGTTGTAGGTGTGTGGTGGAGGGTTGTAGTTGTGTGGGGGAGAGTTGTAGGCGTGTGAGGAAGTATTTTAGGGGAAGAGAATGGTGGAGATGTGTGTGAATGGTGGGGATTTGAGAGAGAGAGAGAGAGAGAGAGAGAGAGAGAGAGAGAGAGAGAGAGAGAGAGAGAGAGAGAGAGAGAGAGAGAGAGAGAAAGCTCACTAAACTCAAAAAACTTAAAGCCATAAAAACGTGAATTTCCGTCATTTTTCACTTTTGTAATTTATATTCCATCTCAAATTTCCAATGAGGGTTTGAAGTCGACCGGATGAGGCGTTCACAAGTTATCGTTTGAAAAATCGACATCTAAATTTCTCCAATTTCAACATAAATGGCATCTAAACACAGCGACAACACTCTCAACCTCTTGTAAACAAAAGACGAAAGTCGCTGCAAGTTTGAAGGTGATCGGAAGAGTCGTTCTCAAGATATCTGCAGACTACAAATGGTACACACACATACAGGTATATTTTTCTCAGTGTATATATGCTGCATCAGTATATATGCTGCATCAGTGTATATATGCTGTATCAGTGTATATATGCTGTATCAGTGTATATATGCTGTATCAGTGTGTATATATGCTGTATCAGTGTATATATGCTGTATCAGTGTATATATGCTGTATCAGTGTATATATGCTGTATCAGTGTATATATGCTGTATCAGTGTATATATGCTGCATCAATATTGCAAGTACAATAATATTCTTGCCTGGTGAAGAGGTTACCAACAGCCTGAATGATCCTCGTGTGCTGGATACACTTGTAAATTACATTGATTAAAAAGTCCGGAAACGACGACTGGAAAACATTTTATTGGGATTATTAACCAGGAGGATTATTAACACGAAGGATTATTAACCCGGAGGATTATTAACACGAAAGATTATTAACCCGGAGGATTATTAACACGAAGGATTATTAACCCGGAGGATTATTAACACGAAAGATTATTAACCCGGAGGATTATTAACACGAAGGATTATTAACACGAAGGATTATTAACACGAAGGATTATTAACACGAAGGATTATTAACCCGGAGGATTATTAACACGAAGGATTATTAACCCGGAGGATTATTAACCCGGAGGATTGTTAACTTGGAGGATTATTAACCCGGAGGATTATTAACACGAAGTATTATTAACCTGGAGGATTATTAACCCGGAGGATTGTTAACTTGGAGGATTATTAACCCGGAGGATTATTAACCCGGAGAATTATTAACCTGGAGGATTATTAACTTGGAGGATTATTAACCCGGAGGATTGTTAACTTGGATTATTATTAACCCGGAGGATTATTAACTTGGAGGATTATTAACCCGGAGGATTATTAACCCGGAGGATTATCAACCCGGAGGATTATTAACCCGGAGGATTATTAATTCGGAGAATTATTAATTCGGAGGATTATTAACCCGGAGGATTATTAACCCGGAGGATTATTAACCCGGAGGATTATTAACCAGGAGGATTGTTAACTTGGAGGATTATTAACCCAGAGGATTATTAACCCGGAGGATTATTAACACGACGGATTATTAACACGAAGGATTATTAACCCGGAGGATTATTAACACGAAGGATTATTAACCCGGAGGATTATTAACCCGGAGGATTGTTAACTTGGAGGATTATTAACCCGGAGGATTGTTAACTTGGAGGATTATTAACCCGGAGGATTATTAACTTGGAGGATTATTAACCCGGAGGATTGTTAACCCGGAGGATTATCAACCCGGAGGATTATTAACTCGGAGGATTATTAACCCGGAGGATTATTAACCCGGAGGATTATTAACCCGGAGGATTATTAACTTGGACGATTAACCTGGAGGATTATTAACCCGGAGGATTATTAATTCGAAGAATTATTAACCCGGAGGATTATTAATTCGGAGAATTATTAACCCGGAGGATTATTAACCCGGAGGATTGTTAACTTGGAGGATTATTAACCCGGAGGAATATTAACCCGAAGGATTATTAACCCGGAGGATTATTAATTCGGAGGATTATTAATTCGGAGGATTATTAACCCGGAGGATTATTAACCCGGAGGATTATTAACCCGGAGGATTAACTTGGAGGATTATTAACCCAGAGGATTATTAACCACGAGGATTATTAACCCGGAGGATTATTAACCCGGAGGATTGTTAACTTGGAGGATTGTTAACTTGGAGGATTATTAACCCGGAGGATTATTAACCCGGAGGATTATTAACCCGGAGGATTATTCGGAGGATTATTAACCAGGAGGATTATTAATTCGGAGGATTATTAACTCGGAGGATTATTAACCCGGAGGATTATTAACCCGGAGGATTATTAACCCGGAGGATTATTAACCCGGAGGATTATTAACCCGGAGGATTATTAACCCGGAGGATTATTAACCCGGAGGATTATTAATTCGGAGGATTATTAACCCGGAGGATTATTAACCCGGAGGATTGTTAACTTGGAGGATTATTAACCCGGAGGATTATTAACCCGGAGGATTATTAACCCGGAGGATTATTAACCCGGAGGATTATTAATTCGGAGGATTATTAAATTGGAGGATTAACCCAGAGGATTATTAACCCGGAGGATTATTAACCCAGAGGATTATTAATTCGGAGGATTATTAACCCGGAGGATTAACTTGGAGGAATATTAACCCGGAGGATTATTAGCTTGGAGGAATATTAACCCGGAGGATTATTAGCCCGGAGGATTATTAACCCAGAGGGTTGTTAACTTGGAGAATTATTAACCCGGAGAATTATTAACCCGGAGGATTATTAACCCGGAGGATTAACCCAGAGGATTATTAACCCAGAGGATTATTAACCAGAAGGATTATTAACTCAGAGGATTATTAACTCGAAGGATTATTAACCCAGAGGATTAACCAAGAGGATTATTAATCCGGAGGATTAACCCAGAGGATTATTAACCCGGAGGATTATTAACTCGGAGGATTGTTAACTTGGAGGATTATTAACCCGGAGGATTATTAACCCGGAGGATTATTAACCCGGAGGATTATTAGTTCCGAGGATTATTAACCCGGAGGATTATTAACTTGGAGGATTATTAGTTCGGAGGATTATTAACCCGGAGGATTATTAACTCGGAGGATTGTTAACCTGGAGGATTATTAACCCGGAGGATTATTAACCCGGAGGATTATTAACCCGGAGGATTATTAGTTCGGAGGATTATTAACCCGGAGGATTATTAACTTGGAGGAATATTAACCCGGAGGATTATTAGCCCGGAGGATTAACCCAGAGGATTATTAACCAGAAGGATTATTAACCCAGAGGATTATTAACCCGAAGGATTATTAACCCAGAGGATTATTAACCCGAAGGATTATTAACCCAGATGATTAACCAAGAGGATTATTAATCCGGAGGATTAACCCAGAGGATTATTAACCCGGAGGATTATTAGCCCGGAGGATTGCTAACTTGGAGGATTATTAACCCGGAGGGTTGTTAACTTGGAGGATTATTAACCCGGAGGATTGTTAACTTGGAGAATTATTAACCCGGATGATTATTAACCCGGAGGATTAACCCAGAGGATTATTAACCAGAAGGATTATTAACCCAGAGGATTATTAACCCGAAGGATTATTAACCCAGAGGATTAACCAAGAGGATTATTAATCCGGAGGATTAACCCAGAGGATTATTAACCCGGAGGATTATTAACCCGGAGGGTTGTTAACTTGGAGGATTATTAACCCTGAGGATTGTTAACCTGGAGGATTATTAACCTGGAGGATTATTAATCCGGAGAATTTGCCTGAAGGATTAGTAACCCAGAGGATTAATCTAGAGAAGGATTAACTCAGTGGATTATTAACCCAGAAGAATATTAACCCGAGAATTATTAACCAGGGGAATATTTACCCACGGGAATAAGTCATTAAAGTCAGGATGGATTATTAACCCGGAGGATTATTAACCCGGAAGATTATTAATCCGGAAGATTATTAACCCGGAGGATTATTAACCCGGAGGATTATTAACTTGGAGGATTAACCCGGAGGATTATTAACCCGGAGGATTATTAACCCGGAGGATTATTAATTCGGAGGATTATTAACCCGAAGGATTATTAACTTGGAGGAATATTAACCTGGAGGATTGCTAACTTGGAGGATTATTAACCCGGAGGGTTGTTAACTTGGATAATTATTAACCCGGAAGATTATTAACCCGGAGGATTAACCCAGAGGATTATTAACCAAAAGGATTATTAACCCAGAGGATTATTAACCCGAAGGATTATTAACCAGGGGAATATTTACCCACGGGAATATAAACCCTGTATAAGTCATTAAAGTCAGGATGTCATCAGTCTGTCTTATTTCCACGGAGGTCTTGATTATTCCCCACCCAGGATGCAACCTTCTTACTGCTAGGTGAACAAGGGCAGCTGGTGTAAGGAAACATGCCCATCTTTTCTACTCGTCCGAGGATCGAACCCTCGGGCCTCAGTGCTCGAGCTGACGCCGCTACCGGGTGAGCCACGAGCAGGACATTATGTGTATGTATGTATATATATATATATATATATATATGTATATATATATATATATATATATATATATATATATATATATATATATATATATATATATATGTCGTGCCGAATAGGCAGAACTTGCGATCTTGGCTTAAATAGCAACGCTCATCTTGCCATATAGGACAAGTGAAAATTTGTGTATGCAATAATTTCGCCAAAATCATTCTGAACCTAACGAAAAAAATGTATTTGAATATGTTTGTTTAGTACTAAATTATTGTAAACGTATTTAAAATATATTTAGTTGGGTTAGGCTAAAATAAATTGCTCTTGTTATAATAAGGTTAGGTAAGTTTTCTAAGATTCTTTTGGTGCAAAATTAAAAATTTTTACATTAATATTAATGAAAAAAGCATAACTTTAAACGTATAAGAGAAAATTTTAGAAAGGACTTAGTTTTAAATGAGTTCTTGCTAAATGACCAGTTTTACATATTCGGCACGACATATATATATATATATATATATATGTGTGTGTGTGTGTGTGTGTGTGTGTGTGTGTGTGTGTGTGTGTGTGTGTGTGTGTGTGTGTGTGTGTGTGTGTGTAAGTGACGCTCTAGGTATTCCCCTTACTGAGATTCCTAATTAGAAACTATAGCTTCCCCTCGGCCATCTTATCCTTCCACCATGGTTAATGGGGTTGAAAGACTGTCAACCACAGGAGGGTCATTAAGGCTACATGTAACCTCTTCACCACCAGGCAAGAATACGTCACTCCTTTAAAAATAGGGATTAAGGTAACTCTCGGTACAAATACACTGACATATACGTACCTCTCGGTGTATATACACTGAGAGACATACACTTCTCAGTGTATATGACCTTTCTTGTCCAAATGATATCGTTGATGGTCATGGACAGGGTAGCGGGGGCGTTGACCCCTGAAACACCCTCCAGGTATATTCCAGGTAACACTCAGCCTAACACTCACTAGTGGAGAAAAAGCCTTGTAAGCCGAGTAGAGTCTCTAAAATATCTGTGTACAACATGAGCTCCCAACACTGATGGATGGTGACACTCAGGTCATTTAAAAGCCATCTCGCTCTGTTCCATTTGATATACTGATGGCTTGTGGTGGTTAGCAGAGGACAGCCTGTTTGCATAATCTCGCTTGGCCCCAACTGCTGTCTGAGTCAGGATGTCTGGTTCACTCAGCCACCACGGGGAAGGTCTGAATGATGACTGGCAGACCAGGAAGTGAATCAGGAATTTACGTGGTGGGTCTCGAGTTTGGTAGACAAGCCAGAAATACAGAATGGGACTCACGAATTCAGAGGGACTTCATTTTGGGTCACAAAATGTGATTATGTATCAGCAAGAGCCAGTAAAAAGCAGGGGGTCCAGTGGCCACAATAAGAGAACATTTTATCAACATCTTACCAGAAGATATCAGAAACACTGCTGGAACAAGTGTTGAAGCCTTCAAGAGGAAACTAGACAAGTATCTTCACCAGATACCAGATTAACCAGTCCGGGATGAATTTGTGGGCCACCAGCAGCAACGGCCTGATTGACCAGGCAAGCATCAGACGAGCTTGGCTCATGATCAGGCTCCGGGAGTAGAAAGACTCTCGAAACTCAAAGTTTAAGTGTCTTCAACTCTACAGGGAACTAAGCACAAGACACAAAGCAGGCTTCTAGATTAAACTTGGTGGGTTAGTAGCCCACGATAAACCAAGAAAGCATAGTAGTGTAAAATATATCGTTGAGATTCTTAGGTCGTATCCTATACATACATAACTATGTGCGGGTTACTTGTGTATTGTTCCAGTCTCGGTATTGTGCCTGTCTGTCCTATTCTAGGATGCGACCCACAACAATGCACTAAGATGAACAGTGGCAGCAGACATAATGAGACTTGTTTGGTGTCCCGGCCATCCCTGATTAACGAGCCCAGAACATTTTGGCCGCGAGCTAAACGCTCTAGAACTGATCTGCAGAGTGACCCAGTTACGTAGGAATAAGAGAGATCAACGGACGTATCTCAGGAGGTGAAGAGGTAGAGTGAGGAGGACGAGATAGGAGGTACAGGCGGCGGTGTCATCACAATACACACCGACGCCATTAACCAAGACATCAACACCATTAACCAGGACACTCACGGTTAACTGACCATGCATCATTACCATTTTATGCTAACACCTCTTGCTAGGAGGAAGAAAAAGGGGAAGGGTGGTGTAGAGGTGTTAATTAAAGAAGAGGAAGAACAAGGGAAGACGACCTGAGACATAATGAACACGGACAGAAAACAGCAGATCAATTAAAAATATAAAGAAAAACTATTAAATGGGGAAAAATAAAGTGCAGATGGAGAGCTTATGAAAAAGAGTAAACAATAAGGAAGAGAAGGATGAGGAGAGAGATGGAGTAATTATGATAGTGTTACAGAAAGTCAAATTCAAATTCAAATTCAAATTCAAAATTTATTCTCTTTCAGTATTACAATGCTGAGTTTACAGAATTTGGTTATTGTGTGGTTTACATGTAGTAAAATAATAATTACAGAGTGTACCACTAGAGCACCTAACATGGCTAGGCATTTCGGGCAGACTTATATTAAATCTTAGGTTTAAAATGTTACAGAATTATGAGATAAGTTGGTATTATGGCTAAGTGACTAAATACTAGTTGTGAGTTTAGCAATGTGAATGCTTTTGTTTTGGCACTATACATAGTTTCAGTATTGGAGTATCACAGGCCAACTTTTGACTAGTTAAGATTCATTATTTTGAGATTGAGATTGATATTTCTGTTTATGGTCAAATGAGTGAGTGTAAGTGCGAACCACCAGGTGGTATTCGTATTATTAGTTGACAGGGTGTATCAGGGAGATAAGATGTTTTCTGATGGTAGTTTTGAAGGTGATGAATGTGTCTGCAGTTTTGGAATTTTCAGGTAGGGTGTTCCAGATTTTAGGGCCTTAGACATACATTGAATTTTTGTAGAGGTTTAGTCGGACACGGGGAATGTCGTAGAGATGTTTGTGTCTGGTGTTATGCCTGTGGGTTCTGTCGCAACTATCAAGAAAGCGTTTTAGGTCAAGGTTAATATTGGAGTTTAAGGTCCTGTAGATGTAGATTGCACAGTAGTAAGTGTGGATGTTCTGAACAGGGAGTAAGTTTAGATCTATGAAGAGTGGGGAGGGGGGGGGTGTTGCCAGGGATGGGATTTAGTGATTATTCTTACTGCAGCTTTTTGTTGGGTTATTATTGGCTTTAGGTGTGTTGCTGCAGTTGATCCCCAAGCACAGATAGCATAGGTGAGGTATGGATATATAAGTGAATGGTATAGTGTGAGAAGGGCAGTTTGCGGCACGTAGTATCGTATCTTGGAGAGGATCCCAACCGTTTTGGATACTTTTTTGGTTATGTGTTGGATATGGGTGCTGAAGTTCAGGTTGTTGTCGAGGTCTGTACAAGGAACGGAAAAAATACACTACAGGGAAGGTGATGTGAGAGTTGGTGTATGACTGTGGGTGAGTATTGTGGGAGTTGGTGTGTGTATGACCGTGTGTGAGTATTGTGGGAGTTGGTGTATGACCGTGTGTGAGTATTGTGGGAGTTGGTGTGTGTGTATGACCGTGTGTGAGTATTGTGGGAGTTGGTGTGTGTATGACCGTGTGTGAGTATTGTGGGAGTTGGTGTGTGTATGAGCGTGTGTGAGTATTGTGGGAGTTGGTGTGTGTATGACCGTGTGTGAGTATTATGGGAGTTGGTGTGTGTACGACCGTGTGAGAGTATTGTGGGAGTTGGTGTGTGTATGACCGTGGGTGAGTATTGTGGGAGTTGGTGTGTGTATGACCGTGTGAGAGTATTGTGGGAGTTGGTGTGTGTATGACCGTGGGTGAGTATTGTGGGAGTTGGTGTGTGTATGACCGTGGGTGAGTATTGTGGGAGTTGGTGTGTGTATGACCGTGTGAGAGTATTGTGGGAGTTGGTGTGTGTATGACCGTGGGAGAGTATTGTGGGAGTTGGTGTGTGTATGACCGTGTGAGAGTATTGTGGGAGTTGGTGTGTGTATGACTGTGTGAGTATTGTGGGAGTTGGTGTGTGTATGACCGTGTGTGAGTATTGTGGGAGTTGGTGTGTGTATGACCGTGTGTGAGTATTGTGGGAGTTGGTGTGTGTATGACCGTGTGAGAGTATTGTGGGAGTTGGTGTGTGTATGACCGTGTGAGAGTATTGTGGGAGTTGGTGTGTGTATGACCGTGTGAGAGTATTGTGGGAGTTGGTGTGTGTATGACCGTGTGTGAGTATTGTGGGAGTTGGTGTGTGTATGACCGTGTGTGAGTATTGTGGGAGTTGGTGTGTGTATGACCGTGTGAGAGTATTGTGGGAGTTGGTGTGTGTATGACTGTGTGAGTATTGTGGGAGTTGGTGTGTGTATGACCGTGTGAGAGTATTGTGGGAGTTGGTGTGTGTATGACCGTGGGTGAGTATTGTGGGAGTTGGTGTGTGTATGACCGTGTGTGAGTATTGTGGGAGTTGGTGTGTGTATGACCGTGTGTGAGTATTGTGGGAGTTGGTGTGTGTATGACCGTGTGTGAGTATTGTGGGAGTTGGTGTATGTATAACCGTGTGAGAGTATTGTGGGAGTTGGTGTGTGTATGACCGTGTGTTAGTATTGTGGGAATTGGTATATGACCGTGGGTGAGTATTGTGGGAGTTGGTGTGTGTATGACTGTGTGAGAGTATTGTGGGAGTTGGTGTGTGTATGACCGTGTGAGAGTATTGTGGGAGTTGGTGTGTGTATGACTGTGTGAGAGTATTGTGGGAGTTGGTGTGTGTATGACTGCGAGAGTATTGTGGGAGTTGGTGTGCGTATGACTGTGTGAGAGTATTGTGGGAGTTGGTGTGTGTATGACTGTGTGAGAGTATTGTGGGAGTTGGTGTGTGTATGACTGTGTGAGAGTATTGTGGGAGTTGGTGTGTGTATGACTGTGTGAGAGTATTGTGGGAGTTGGTGTGTGTATGACTGTGTGAGAGTATTGTGGGAGTTGGTGTGTGTATGACTGTGTGAGAGTATTGTGGGAGTTGGTGTGTGTATGACTGTGTGAGAGTATTGTGGGAGTTGGTGTGTGTATGACTGTGTGAGAGTATTGTGGGAGTTGGTGTGTGTATGACTGTGTGAGAGTATTGTGGGAGTTGGTGTGTGTATGACCGTGTGAGAGTATTGTGGGAGTTGGTGTGTGTATGACTGTGTGAGAGTATTGTGGGAGTTGGTGTGTGTATGACTGTGTGAGAGTATTGTGGGAGTTGGTGTGTGTATGACTGTGTGTGAGTATTGTGGGAGTTGGTGTGTGTATGACCGTGTGAGAGTATTGTGGGAGTTGGTGTGTGTATGACCGTGTGAGAGTATTGTGGGAGTTGGTGTGTGTATGACTGTGTGAGAGTATTGTGGGAGTTGGTGTGTGTATGACCGTGTGAGAGTATTGTGGGAGTTGGTGTGTGTATGACTGTGTGTGAGTATTGTGGGAGTTGGTGTGTGTATGACCGTGTGAGAGTATTGTGGGAGTTGGTGTGTGTATGACTGTGTGAGAGTATTGTGGGAGTTGGTGTGTGTATGACCGTGTGAGAGTATTGTGGGAGTTGGTGTGTGTATGACCGTGTGAGAGTATTGTGGGAGTTGGTGTGTGTATGACTGTGTGAGAGTATTGTGGGAGTTGGTGTGTGTATGACCGTGGGTGAGTATTGTGGGAGTTGGTGTGTGTATGACCGTGGGTGAGTATTGTGGGAGTTGGTGTGTGTATGACCGTGTGTGAGTATTGTGGGAGTTGGTGTGTGTATGACTGTGTGAGAGTATTGTGGGAGTTGGTGTGTGTATGACCGTGTGTGAGTATTGTGGGAGTTGGTGTGTGTATGACCGTGTGTGAGTATTGTGGAAGTTGGTGTGTGTATGACCGTGTGTGAGTATTGTGGGAGTTGGTGTGTGTATGACCGTGGGTGAGTATTGTGGGAGTTGGTGTGTGTATGACCGTGTTGAAAGGAGGAGGGATGAAGAGAGGGAAAGAATGAGGAAGAAGAAATAAGAAGAGGGGAGGAGAAGGAAGAGATAATGCAGTAGAGAACTGGGTATGTGTTCAAGGTGTACAAAGACACCTCACACTCCAGGATACGCCTTGATTAAGGCCAATAGAAGCATCTTTGGGGGTGCAGACAGTGCCAGCCATATGTTGCAATGCTTTTCCCGTGGGTGTTGTTAGTGTGTGTGTTGCAATTGTAGGCACTGCTGCCAGTGTTGCAACCATACGCATTTGTCGGAGTAGAAACCGAGTTGCTGTCAGTGTTGTAACAATGTGTAGTTGTTAGTGTTGTAACAATGTGTAGTTGTCAGTGTTGTAACAATGTGTAGTTGTCAGTGTTGTAACAATGTGTAGTTGTCAGTGTTGTAACAATGTGTAGTTGTCAGTGTTGTAACAATGTGTAGTTGTCAGTGTTGTAACAATGTGTAGTTGTCAGTGTTGTAACAGTGTGTAGTTGTCAGTGTTGTAACAATGTGTAGTTGTCAGTGTTGTAACAATGTGTAGTTGTCAGTGTTGTAACAATGCGTAGTTGTTAGTGTTGTAACAATGTGTAGTTGTCAGTGTTGTAACAGTGTGTAGTTGTTAGTGTTGTAACAGTGTGTAGTTGTCAGTGTTGTAACAGTGTGTAGTTGTCAGTGTTGTAACAGTGTGTAGTTGTTAGTGTTGTAACAGTGTGTAGTTGTCAGTGTTGTAACAGTGTGTAGTTGTCAGTGTTGTAACAGTGTGTAGTTGTCAGTGTTGTAACAATGTGTAGTTGTTAGTGTTGTAACAGTGTGTAGTTGTTAGTGTTGTAACAGTGTGTAGTTGTTAGTGTTGTAACAGTGTGTAGTTGTTAGTGTTGTAACAGTGTGTAGTTGTTAGTGTTGTAACAGTGTGTAGTTGTCAGTGTTGTAACAATGTGTAGTTGTTAGTGTTGTAACAGTGTGTAGTTGTTAGTGTTGTAACAGTGTGTAGTTGTCAGTGTTGTAACAATGTGTAGTTGTTAGTGTTGTAACAGTGTGTAGTTGTTAGTGTTGTAACAGTGTGTAGTTGTCAGTGTTGTAACAGTGTGTAGTTGTTAGTGTTGTAACAGTGTGTAGTTGTCAGTGTTGTAACAATGTGTAGTTGTCAGTGTTGTAACAGTGTGTAGTTGTCAGTGTTGTAACAGTGTGTAGTTGTCAGTGTTGTAACAGTGTGTAGTTGTCAGTGTTGTAACAATGTGTAGTTGTCAGTGTTGTAACAGTGTGTAGTTGTCAGTGTTGTAACAGTGTGTAGTTGTCAGTGTTGTAACAGTGTGTAGTTGTTAGTGTTGTAACAGTGT
Organism: Cherax quadricarinatus; assembly: GCF_038502225.1. Classification (NCBI taxonomy): domain Eukaryota; kingdom Metazoa; phylum Arthropoda; class Malacostraca; order Decapoda; family Parastacidae; genus Cherax; species Cherax quadricarinatus. Next base: position 10,933,011 of record NC_091350.1, on the reverse strand, counting down.
GTAGTTGTCAGTGTTGTAACAATGTGTAGTTGTCAGTGTTGTAACAGTGTGTTGTTGTCAGTGTTGTAACAGTGTGTAGTTGTCAGTGTTGTAACAGTGTGTAGTTGTCAGTGTTGTAACAGTGTGTAGTTGTCAGTGTTGTAACAATGTGTAAGATAAGATAAGATAAGATTTCGTTCGGATTTTTAACCTCGGAGGGTTAGCCACCCAGGATAACCCAAGAAAGTCAGTTCGTCATCGAGGACTGTCTAACTTATTTCCATTGGGGTCCTTAATCTTGTCCCCCAGGATGCGACCCACACCAGTCGACTAACACCCAGGTACCTATTTGCTGCTAGGTGAACAGGACAATAGGTGTAAGGAAACGTGTCGGAATTTCCACCCGCCGGGAATCGAACCCGGGCCCTCCGTGTGTGAAGCGGGAGCTTTAGCCACCAGACCAGTGTTGTAACAGTGTGTAGTTGTCAGTGTTGTAACAATGTGTAGTTGTCAGTGTTGTAACAGTGTGTATTTGTCAGTGTTGTAACAGTGTGTAGTTGTCAGTGTTGTAACAGTGTGTAGTTGTCAGTGTTGTAACAATGTGTAGTTGTCAGTGTTGTAACAGTGTGTAGTTGTCAGTGTTGTAACAATGTGTAGTTGTCAGTGTTGTAACAGTGTGTAGTTGTCAGTGTTGTAACAGTGTGTAGTTGTCAGTGTTGTAACAGTGTGTAGTTGTCAGTGTTGTAACAATGTGTAGTTGTCAGTGTTGTAACAGTGTGTAGTTGTCAGTGTTGTAACAGTGTGTAGTTGTCAGTGTTGTAACAGTGTGTAGTTGTCAGTGTTGTAACAATGTGTAGTTGTCAGTGTTGTAACAGTGTGTAGTTGTCAGTGTTGTAACAGTGTGTAGTTGTCAGTGTTGTAACAGTGTGTAGTTGTCAGTGTTGTAACAGTGTGTAGTTGTCAGTGTTGTAACAGTGTGTAGTTGTCAGTGTTGTAACAGTGTGTAGTTGTCAGTGTTGTAACAATGTGTAGTTGTCAGTGTTGTAACAGTGTGTAGTTGTCAGTGTTGTAACAATGTGTAGTTGTCAGTGTTGTAACAGTGTGTAGTTGTCAGTGTTGTAACAGTGTGTAGTTGTCAGTGTTGTAACAGTGTGTAGTTGTCAGTGTTGTAACAATGTGTAGTTGTCAGTGTTGTAACAGTGTGTAGTTGTCAGTGTTGTAACAATGTGTAGTTGTCAGTGTTGTAACAGTGTGTAGTTGTCAGTGTTGTAACAGTGTGTAGTTGTCAGTGTTGTAACAGTGTGTAGTTGTCAGTGTTGTAACAGTGTTGTAACAGTGTTGTAACAGTGTTGTAACAGTGTTGTAACAATGTGTAGTTGTCAGTGTTGTAACAGTGTTGTAACAGTGTTGTAACAGTGTTGTAACAGTGTGTAGTTGTCAGTGTTGTAACACTGTGTAGTTGTCAGTGTTGTAACACTGTGTAGTTGTCAGTGTTGTAACAATGTGTAGTTGTCAGTGTTGTAACAATGTGTAGTTGTCAGTGTTGTAACAATGTGTAGTTGTCAGTGTTGTAACAATGTGTAGTTGTCAGTGTTGTAACAGTGTTGTAACAGTGTTGTAACAGTGTTGTAACAGTGTTGTAACAGTGTTGTAACAGTGTTGTAAAGAAGATCTTTGACTGTTACAATATTTTTAATCATAAGAACCTGTGTCGACATGTATATACTTTTGATGAGTTTCTAGTCTCTTTCTACTCTCGCAGCCCGGTTATGGGCCAGGCTTCTCTTGTGCTTGTCTGGTCAACCAGGCTGTTGCTACTGGAGGCCCGCAGCCCCACATATCCATCACAGCCTAGCTGATCCGGCACTAAAACTCCAGACCGACGCATTAACCACTGGGCCAGCTGGCCCATTTACACACACAAACACATTGTATGTATATATATATATATATGTCGTGCCGAATATGTAAAACTGGTCAATTAGCAAGAACTCATTTAAAATTAAGTCCTTTCTGAAATTTTCTCTTATACGTTTAAAGATATTTTTTTTTAATTATTGTTGATGTAAAAATTTATAATTTTGCACCAAAAGGAACTTAGAAAACTTACCTAACCTTATTATAACAAGCGCAATTTATTTTAGCCTAACTCAACTAAATATGTTTTAGATTTGTTTACAATAATTTGATACTAAACAAATACAGTGAAATATATTTTTTTCGTTATGTTCATAATAATTTTGGTGAAATTATTGCATACAAAAATTTTCGCTTGTCCTATATGGCAAGATGAGTGCTGCTATTTAAGCCAAGATCGCAAGTTCTGCCTATTCGGCACGACATTTATACATATATATATATATATATATATATATATATATATATATATATATATATATATATATATATATATATATATATATATATATATATATATATATATATATATATATATATATATATATATATATATATATATATATTATATATTTATATTTATATATTATATAAAATATATGGAGGTACCACCTCTAGAACTGTCCTGGGGACCCTCATCCTCAGAGAAAAGAATAAACTTGCTTCAGGGAAAACTCAAGGTTCTTCCTGAAGCTGTTTGAAAATTTTCTCCTACCACCCCTATATTTCAAGTATGTTTTATTTAAAGACAAAATACATTGGCCAAACATTTACAAAAATACAACAGAAAGTAAAACAACATAGGTAACTCAGAGCTACATCTCGAATACTGTACTTCGTCCAGCTCCCCTGCGGTGGGCCGCGTGCCCAGAATGCTGCAGGCATTTCCTCTCTGGATCGCAACACTGAGTATCTGAAAGAGGAAGCTGGTCGCCCTGTGGTCCTTGGTTTCTATGATGAGCTTTTCACCCAGCTCTTTGAGGAACTTTAGAGCACACTTGCCCATGCTCCAAGGGTCTCCTACCCTATTGGAATGAAGTTACAGGAAGGGGGAAGGTCTTCATATTTTCGGATCTTTTGGGTCTCCCTGTGGCTGGCAGCTCCACCCCCTTCCACTACGGAGTATGGCAAGTAGGTGTCTGCCAATGTGGCGGCACAGGTGTAGTCCCAGGCAATCTGCTTTCCATCCTTCCAGGGTAGCATAGTGGCTCCATCAGGACGCTTTTGACTTCCGTCAGACCTCTGCACTTGGGGTTCCCGTTGAGCTGGGCAACGGGCTGTGGCGAGGCTTCTCCTTATTATGTCATTGACCTCCTCATATCTGGCATACTTCCCTTCTGCTGTGTGACACACGAGACCATGAAGTCCGAATTGATCAGCTGTCGCCCTGCCGCAAATACATCTAAGTTCGGTGAGGATGGGGGCGGCTAGGCGAAGAGCAACACCAATCCGAATGGCTTGTGGGTCGAGACGGGTGCCCAAGGAGGAACTGGAAACAGCTAACAGGAAATCTCCTGAGTGTGGTACCTTCACACACACACACACACACACACACACACACACACACACACACACACATATATATATATATATATATATATATATATATATATATATATATATATATATATATATGTATATATATGCAAGGAATTCGCAAGAGCAGGCGAAATATACACAAACACTGATCTCTGGCTGAAGGAGACTCGAACCTACGAACCTTAGAACAAGGTAAGCAGTGCTATACCAATCTACCCACACTTGACAATACCTTGGCGTCCAGCTTGCGCTACACGTTGATCCAAGGCAGCCAGCTTTCAGGGAGAAGGCTTACAGCTTTTCATGTCATCCCCTGCATGCATCAGCCTTACTAGAGAATTTTAACAATGCAAGGAATTCGCAAGAGCAGGCGAAATATATATATATATATATATATATATATATATATATATATATATATATATATATATGTGTGTGTGTGTGTGTGTGTGTGTGTGTGTGTGTGTGTGTGTGTGTGTGTGTGTGTGTGTGTGTGTGTGTGTGTGTGTGTGTGTGTGTGTGTGTCGTGCCGAGTATGTAAAACTGGTCAATTAGCAATAACTCATTTAAAATTAAGTCCTTTCTAAAATTTTCTCTTATACGTTTAAAGATATATTTTTTCATTAATGTTAATGTAAAAAAAATTAATTTTGCTCCAAAAGAATCTTAGAGAACTTACCTAACCTTATTATAACAAGCGCAATTTATTTTAGCCTAACCCAACTAAATATATTTTAGATTTGTTTACAATAATTTAGTACTAAACACAATGAAATATATTTTTTTTTCGCTAGGTTCAGAATGATTTTGGCGAAATTACTGCATACACAAATTTTCGCTTGTGCTATATGGCAAGATGAACGTTGCTATTTAAGCCAAGATCGCAAGTTCTGCCTATTCGGCACGGCATATATATATATATATATATATATATATATATATATATATATATATATATATATATATATATATATATATATATATATATAGGTGGCATCACACACAACAGAAGGCAAGGGTAAGGTCAAGCACAGGTGAGATATATGGCACTTGAGGTCAAGTGACATTAGTCGAGGTCTGGACTGGGGGAATGGAAGGTCAGGTCGTGGAATTGTGCGCAGCTTGTGCTCATCCAGAACTGTGCGCGCGATAGATTTTTGGCATAAGTAATATATCCTCTCTTTTTGTGTTACGATGCCAGTGACGTGAATGGCTGCGGATTCAAGACAACAGCTTCCGTCTCTGTCATTCTCTTGGTATATTAAGTGTGCCTGTTTCCTGTCTGTGGGATGTGTGTGCGTGCGTTGTGGTGCATCTTACACGCAGTCCCTGTCATTGTCTGTGCAGCAACATTACCTTCCTATGCAGTAAGACCCAAATGCAGTCTAATACGACCCTTGTGTCTTTGTTTTACCATGGTGACGGTACCTTACACCATTTCTATTCATTATGTTCCTGTAAACTGGTATCTAAATCTCTGACTGTTCCGTGTCTGTAGAGAAGATTGCCTCCCCACACGGGATGCTGTCAACACCCGCTATAACAGTACGACTCAGTGTTCAGCGAGCCACTAACCAGTTTAAAGATAGACAGTCCAAACAATTTTTTCATGAATGAGCCTCAAAACCCTGCCAATGTAGGCCAGATTTATGACATAAATCTAACTCCACTAGACTTTGAGAAAGCCATCGACGACATGTCCATGCACTCAGCCCCAGGACCAGACTCGTGGAACTCTGTGTTCATTAAAAACTGCAAGAAACCCTTCTCACGGGCCCTAAGTATGCTATGGAGAAGTAGCTTAGACACAGGCGAGATTCCACAGTCATTGAAAACAACAGATATAGCCCCACTCCATAAAGGTGGCAGCAAAGCAGTAGCTAAGAACTATAGACCAACATCTTTAACGTCCCACATCATAAAAATCTTTGAAAGAGTTCTAAGAGGCAGGATAGCAAACCACCTGGACTCCCAAAAATTGCTCAATCCAGGGCAACATGGTTTCAGATCAGGTCGCTCCTGCCTTTCGCAACTGCTTGACCACTATGATATGGTCCTAGATGCACTGGAAAACAAACAGAATGCGTATGTACTATACACAAACTTTGCAAAAGCTTTTGACAAGTGCGACCATGGTGTAATAGCACACAAAATGCGTGCTAAAGGGATAACCGGCAAAGTAGGCAGATGGATCTTCAACATTCTAACCAATCGCACACAAAGAGTAGTGGTAAACAGAGTTAAATCAGATGCTGCCATAATGAAGAGCTCTGTCCCACAAGGCACAGTACTTGCCCCTATCCTGTTCCTTATTCTCATATCAGACATAGACAGAGATGTAAACCACAGCGCTGTATCATCTTTTGCAGACGATACTAGGATCTGCATGAGAGTGTCATCCACTGAGGACACGACAAAGCTCCAAGAAGATATAAACCAAGTTTTCCAATGGGCAACATAGAACAATATGATGTTCAATGAAGATAAATTCCAACTACTCCGTTATGGAAAACTGGAGGAAATAATAACTAGAACTGAGTATACTACAAACTCTAATCACACAATAGAGCGGAAAAGTAATGTGAAGGACCTGGGAGAGGTAATGTCTGAAGACCTCACCTTCAAGGACCACAACAATGCCACTATCACATCTGCTAGGAAACTGATAGGATGGATAATGAGAACATTCAAGACAAGAGATGCTAAGCCAATGATGATCCTTTTTAAATCACTTGTTCTCTCTAGGCTGGAATACTGCTGTACATTAACATCCCCATTCAAGGCAGGTGAGATTGCAGATCTAGAGAACGTACAGAGAACCTTTACTGCACGTATAAGTTCCATAAAACACCTTAACGACTGGGAACGCCTTGAAGCACTTGTACTCACTGGAGCGCAGGCGAGAGATATATATCATAATCTACACCTGGAAGATTCTGGAATGACTGGTCCCTAATATTATTATTATTATAATCAAAAAGAAGCGCTAAGCCACAAGGGCTATACAGCTGGTCCCTAATATGCACACAGCAATCACTCCATACGAAAGCAAAAGACTTGGCAGGCGATGCAACATACCCCCAGTGAAAAGTAGGGGCGTCACTGGTACACTAAGAGAAAACGCAGTAAGTGTCCGGGGCCCAAGACTGTTCAACAGCAATAAGGGGCATTATGGGAAGACCCCTGGTTGTCTTCAAGAGGGAGTTGGACAGATACCTAAGACGGTACCGGATCAGCCGGGCTGTCGTTCGTACGTTGGATTGCGTGCGGCCAGCAGTAAAAGCCTCGTTGATCAGGCCCTGATCCACCGGGAGGCCTGGTCGTGGACCGGGCTGCGGGGGCGTTAATCCCCGGAATGACCTCCAGGTAGACTCCAGGTAGGGCACTATGGGTAGGGTACCCTGCTGAATGATTTAGTAGGTTTCGCGGTGAGCGCTGCGAAGCCCGTATCAGCTCTCTGGAGCAAAGTGGTGATAGAAGTTGCTGTACAGCAGTAGGTAGAGTCACTGATCTGTAAGTGGAATCCCTTGAGGGACTGATTACCTCATCTTTTGTATGTAGTTCTACTGTTTTCTAATCATGTCCTAGAATTTGTATTGATAAAGCCACTGGTTGGCGAAACGTCTACAATAAAGATACCCAGATGTTGCACACGGGTCTAAATTTTTTTTAACTTGTCGGTATTGTATACCGTTAATGTACGAAGTAACAGAAGTAAGACTCGAGAGAGAGGGGTGGGTGGATTGCATTTTCCTGGACTGCAAGAAGGCCTTCGACACAGTTCCTCACAAGAGATTAGTGTAGAAGCTGGAGGACCAGGTGCATATAACAGGAAGGGCACTGCAATGTATCAGAGAATACCTGACAGGGAGGCAACAACGAGTCATGGTACGTGATGAGGCATCACAGTGGGCGCCAGTGACGAGCGGGGTCCCACAGGGGTCAGTCCTAGGACAAGTGCTATTTTTGGTGTATGTGAATGACATGATGGAAGGGATAGACTCAGAGGTGTCCCTGTTAGCAGATGATGTGAAGCTAATGAGGAAAACTAAATCAGATGAGGATCAGGCAGGACTTCAAAGAGACCTGGACTGGCTGGACATGTGGTCCAGCAACTGGCTTCTCGAATTTAACCCCGCCAAATGCAAGGTCATGAAGATCGGGGAAGGGCAAAGAAGACCGGAGACAGAGTATAGGCTAGGTGGCCAAAGATTGCAAACCTCGCTCAAGGAGAAAGATCTTGGGGTGAGTATAACACCGAGCACGTCTTCGGAAGCACACATCAACCAGATAACTGCTGCAGCATATGGGCGCCTGGCAAACCTGAGAATAACGTTCCGATACCTTAGTAAGGACTCGTTCAAGACACTGTACACAGTGTACGTCAGGCCCATACTGGAGTATGCAGCACCAGTTTGGAACCCACACCGGGTCAAGCATGTCAAGAAATTAGATAAAGTGCAAAGGATTGCGACAAGATTAGTTCTACAGCTACAAGGATTGTCCTACGACGAAAGGTTAAGGGAAATCGGCCTGACGAAACTGAAGCACAGGAGAGACATGATAACGACATATAAAATACTGCACGGAATTGACAAGGTGGACAAAGACAGGATGTTTCAGAGATGGGACACAGAAACAAGGGGTCACAATTGAAAGTTGAAGACTCCTATGAGTCAAAGGGATGTTAAGAAGTATTTCTTCAGTCAGAGTTGTCAGGAAGTGGAATAGTCTAGACGAGGTTTGATAAAGCTCATGGAGCAGGGAGAGAGAGGACCTAGTGGCAATCAGTGAAGAGGAGGGGCCAGGAGCTGAATTTCGATCCCTGCAACCAGAAATAGGTGAATACAAATAGGTGAGTACACACACACAGAGATGCAGATACACATACACAAACACACACACACACACACACACACACACACACACACACACACACATACACGCACGCACAGAGTCGTCAGGAAGTGGAATAGCCTAGCAAGTGAAGTAGTGGTGGCACGAATCATACATAGTTTTAAGAAGAGGTATGACAAAGCTCAGGAAGCAGAGAGTGAGAGGACCTAGTAGCGATCAGTGAAGAGGCGGGGCCAGGAGCTGAGTCTCGACCCCTGCAACCACAATTAGGTGAGTACACACACACCTCAAGAAGAAGATTGAGACACTTATGCAACATATGGGAATCTTTATTCAGGAAACGTTTCGCCACACAGTGGCTTCATCAGCCCAATACAGAGCAGAAAGGTATAGGGAGAGAAGTTTGAGGTAATCAGTCCCTCAGCCTGGAGTCGATGTGTTCAGTCCATCAATCTTGTAGAATGTACAGCATAGGGCCGTAGAAGTGGCTTATATACTGTAGTCAGGTGAGGCGAAGCAGGAGGGGGCGGGGTCATAGTGGAACCATCCACTAGATCACCTCAAACTCCTCCTCTCCTTACACCTTTCTGCTTTGTATTGGACTGATAAAGCCACTGTGTGGCGAAACGTTTACTGAATAAAGATTCCCATATGTTGCATAAGTGTCTCAATCTTCAACTTGTCGGTTTTCAAAACCATTCATCACGCCTCAAGAACTTGACAAATAACATTTATTATGCCAGAAGAGTGACATAACAGTGTCTGAATCCGCAAGCTGTCTCATCACAGACACCATAACACACAACACATAAATGATCCTTCGGACAAAACCTCTTGCAAATAAGAATTTTGGATCGATATGGCAAGCAAGAGGATGTCGGACCCTGACCTCCCAGGTCTCTGACCTCCTAAGTCCCTCATTTCCCAGTACCCTGACCACTCAGGACCCTGACCTCCCAAGTCCCTGGCTTTCCAGGTCCCTGACCTCTCAGGACCCTGACCTTCCAGGACTCTGGCCTCCCAGGTCCCTGACCTCCAAGGACCCTGACCTCCCAGTTCCCTGACTTCCCAGGTCCCAGACCTTTCCTGACGTAACCTGATTTCAGGTACAATACACAAATAACCCGCACATAGGAGAAACTATCCACACACACCATGTGCGGGTTACTTGTGTATTATTCCAGTCACGGTATTGCGCCTTTTTATTTTTTTTTTTTTAGGCACAGTACGACTCGCCTTCCTCTGTCAGCCGTCAACGCTAGCGCCTGACACCACCTTCCTACACTTGAGACGTCTACCATTGTCGTGTGGGGCTCGAACGTGGATTGTGCAATAAACACTCACGTCGGATGTTCCAGTATGTCTATTAGATGGAATATATGGGGAACGCCAAGCCTTGTAACTGAAGGCATTGTTGTCAGTGTTGTAATTGTAGTCACTGTTGTCAGTATTGTAATTATAGGCACTGTTGATAGTGTTGTAATTGTAGTCACTGTTGTCAGTATTGTAATTGTAGGCACTGTTCTTAGTGTTGTAATTGTAGTCACTGTTCTTAGTGTTGTAATTGTAGTCACTGTTGTCAGTGTTGTAACTGTACGCACTGTTGTTAGTGTTTAATTGTAGGCACTGCTGTCAGTATTGTTGTATGCACTGTTGTCAGTGTTGTAATTGTAGGCACTGTTGTCAGTGTTGTAATTGTAGGCACTGCTGTCAGTATTGTAATTGTAGGCACTGTTGTTAGTGTTATAACTGTAGGCACTGTTGTCAGTGTTGTAAGTGCACTTATTAACGCTCTGGCTAACATGCATGAAAGTCCTGGTCACTGGAATGTTACATTATCCACCCAGGAGACTAAACATTTCAGTGCTCATTCTCCAGGTGCAAAAATTTCAGCGTTCACACCAAGACTATAAACATTTCAATATTCTTCCTAAGCATGTAAACATCACATCCAGGAAATGAGTCTCCCCACGAACACTATCATGTGTCAAGCCACAGCTGTGCCACCACCAGCTTATAATTGGCACCAAGCGTGACTACAGACGTTACCCAACAGTGCCAGAAGACACTATTACACTATATACAGTGCGTGGAGTGAAGGCTCAATCCTCCGTTCACTGCCCGCTGTCAGGTCTTGACATTAGCTGAGCCATGCCTGCTCCATGTTCAAATGCCAGTAGAGATTAGAGCCAATCACTTATCAGTGCCAAGTGACACGAGAGGGAAGCACCATCAGGTGCCAGTCTTGGGAGATATATATACACGTCATTGTATTGTGGTAGTGAGGTACGGCAACCTCTTCACCATCGCCAGGAATAACACGTTCAGATTTTAACGTTGCTGGTTCTGTCTCTGCCACCTCGTTGCCAAACGCATTTCGTGTTTTATATGCTTATTTTTGGTTGCGTTACTGTGTTTTAAGCCTAGCAACCACACGAGGGTCTTTAAGGCTGCATGTAACCTGTGTAACACTAGTCAAGATTACTTTAATACCTTAAATATTGATTACATTATACTCTCAGCGTATATATACATATTCTTCTCGGTGTATATTTGGTTGATTATACTTTTATATGCATATTTAACTTAAATTAACCTTACATAAATTTACCCAAACTTAAAAAAATGGGGTTTGAAAAAAAAAACACAGGAAGTGTTTAGAAATTGAAATTGAAAACTGCGTAACAGAATTGTGGTAATAGATACTTTCCCTCAGGGATGACAAATGGGCACCACGGATTATATAGATGCCAACAGTGCCTGGCAGAGTGCCATCTATGTGTACAAAAACAACACATAATCGCATCAGCAACACTGTGTGCTGTCCAGGGCATCAGTGACATCAGAGATATTGAGAGAGCAATATCCTCCTCGCATTTCAGCAGCGATGTCAGTCTGTGGGAAAATGATGTCCGATCACAAGTTTATTTAGGCACAGGTACACATAAGTACAATAATCATACATAATTTAACATGTGTGTAAATTACCCAAGATAACTCCACTGGGGTCTTTACATGACTAAAAGGCACACCGAGAAGGCCATTACATGACAGACAAGAGTCAGGAAAATACCACTTCGGTCCCAGGACCGGGACCGACACTGAGTGGATCATACTGGACCATATTCGGGAAAATTGACCCAAATTTCTCAAAACAGGATCACCAGTGCTTATAATTGTTGCCAGGAAACGCTGTCAAGTGACTACTACCACGGCTTGACTGAGGAGAAACCTGATCAGTATTAACGGACGGAGGGTCGAGCCTCCGGTGCTGGTGGTGGTATTTTTTTGTCAGGAAAAATGTAGCTGATCCTAGTCATGTGATGACCCAGTCAGTGGGTAAGCCAAAGATGACGTTCAAGTGGTTGTTGTTGTGGTGGTAGTGGTGGTTGTTGTGGTAGTTGTGGTGGTGGTTGTGGTGGTGGTAGTTGTGGTGGTTGTTGTGGTAGTGGTTGTGGTAGTTGTGGTGGTGGTTGTGGTGGTGGTAGTTGTGGTGGTGGTTGTGATAGTTGTGGTGGTGGTTGTGGTGGTGGTGGTAGTGGTGGTTGTGGTAGTGGTTGTGGTAGTTGTGGTGATGGTGGTAGTGGTGGTTGCTGTGGTAGTTGTGGTGGTGGTTGTGGTGGTGGTGGTAGTGGTGGTTGTGGTAGTGGTTGTGGTAGTTGTGGTGATGGTGGTAGTGGTGGTTGTTGTGGTAGTGGTTGTGGTAGTTGTGGTGGTGGTTGTGGTGGTGGTAGTTGTGGTGGTGGTGGTGATGGTTGTGGTAGTTGTGGTAGTGGTGGTTGTTTTTGTGGTAGTGGTTGTGGTGGTTGTTGGTTGTTGTTGTGGTGGTGGTGGTTATGGTGGTGGTTGTGGTGGTGGTGGTTGTTGGGTTGGTGGTGGTTGCTGTGGTGGTGGTTGTGGTGGTGGTGGTTGTTGGGTTTATGGTGGTGATGGTTGTGGTGGTTGTTGGGTTGGTGGTTGGGATAGTGGTGGTTGGGATAGTGGTGGTTGGGATAGTGGTGGTTGGGATAGTGGTGGTTGGGATAGTGATGGTTGGGATAGTGATGGTTGGGATAGTGATGGTTGGGATAGTGGTGGTTGGGATGGTGGTTGGAATGGTGGTGGTTGGGATAGTGGTGGTTGGAATGGTGGTGGTTAGGATAGTGGTGGTTGGGATAGTGGTGGTTGGAATAGTGGTGGTTAGGCAGGGATGGTGGTAGTTAGGTAGGGATGGTGGTGGTTGGGTAGGGATGGTGGTAGTTAGGTAGGGATGGTAGTAGTTGGGTAGGGATGGTGGCAGTTGGGTAGGGATGGTGGTGGTTGGGTAGGGATGGTGGTGGTTGGGTAGGGATGGTGGTGGTTGGGTAGGGATGGTGGTGGTTGGGATAGTGGTGGTTGGAATAGTGGTGGTTAGGCAGGGATGGTGGTAGTTAGGTAGGGATGGTGGTGGTTGGGTAGGGATGGTGGTAGTTAGGTAGGGATGGTAGTAGTTGGGTAGGGATGGTGGTAGTTGGGTAGGGATGGTGGTGGTTGGGTAGGGATGGTGGTGGTTGGGTAGGGATGGTGGTGGTTGGGTAGGGATGGTGGTAGTTAGGTAGGGATGGTGGTAGTTAGGTAGGGATGGTGGTAGTTAGGTAGGGATGGTGGTAATTAGGTAGGGATGGTGGTAATTAGGTAGGGATGGTGGTAGTTAGGTAGGGATGGTGGTGGTTGGGTAGGGATGGTGGTGGTTGGGTAGGGATGGTGGTGGATGGGTAGGGATGGTGGTGGTTGGGTAGGGATGGTGGTGGTTGGGGATGGTGGTGGTTGGGTATGGTGGTGGTTGGGTATGGTGGTGGTTGGGTAGGGATGGTGGTGGTTGGGTAGGGATGGTGGTGGTTGGGTAGGGATGGTGGTGGTTGGGTAGGGATGGTGGTGGATGGGTAGGGATGGTGGTGGATGGGTAGGGATGGTGGTGGTTGGGTAGGGATGGTGGTGGTTGGTTAGGGATGGTGGTGGTTTGGTAAGGATGGTGGTGGTTGGGTAGGGATGGTGGTGGATGGGTAGGGATGGTGGTGGATGGGTAGGGATGGTGGTGGATGGGTAGGGATGGTGGTGGATGGGTAGGGATGGTGGTGGATGGGTAGGGATGGTGGTGGATGGGTAGGGATGGTGGTGGATGGGTAGGGATGGTGGTGGATGGGTAGGGATGGTGGTGGATGGGTAGGGATGGTGGTGGATGGGTAGGGATGGTGGTAGTGAAGATAGCAGCAGTAGTGTGCAATACGATACAACACACGTTAAGCAACTTATCACTTGTGTTTCCCCACCCTCATCCTTCCCATCCTTCCCTACACTATCACACACACTTTGCCTCCCTTGTTAACTGCCTCATCTTCTGACTCTCTCATTATCTACCTCCCTTATTATCTACTTCCTTCATTATCTGCCTTCCTCGTCCACTGTCTTCTACATGTACACAATAAAACAAATATTACGACTGCCAGGAAAATGATGGGGTGGATAATGAGAACTTTCAAAATAAGGGAAATAGTGCCATTAGTGACAGCTTTCAATTTACTTGTGCTTTCTCGATTATTGTTCAGTGTTGGCAGATCTATTCAGATCAGGAGAGATAACAGAGGTGGAACAGATACTGAGATCATTTACGACCTGCATAGAGCCGATAAAGTATTTAAATTACTAGGAACTCCTCAAAGTCCTAAATATGTACTCACTAGAATGGAGGAGAGAAGGATACCTGATAATATATACGTGGAAGGTGCTTGAAGGCCGGGTCCGTAATCTGCACACTGACATTACAACATACTGGAGTCTACCTGGAGGGTATTCTAGGAATCAACGCCCCTGCGGCCCGGTCGTGGACCGGGCCTCCTGGTGGATCAGGGCCTGATCAACCAGGCTGTTACTGCTGGCCGCACGTAGTCCAACGTACGAGCCACAGCTCGGCTGTGAGAGAAATGGGAGAATGTGTAAAATAAGCCCAGTGAAAAAATCAGGGGCTCCATGGGCACAATAAGAGAACACTATATCAACATCTTCTTAACACTACCACCACAAGACATCAGAAACAGTGCCGAAACAAGTGTACAAGTTTTCAAGAGGAAATTGGACAAGTGTCTCCGCCTAGATCCACACCATGTAGACCGCAGGCAGCAATAGCCTAGTTGACCAGGCAAGCACCAGACGAGCCTGGCCCAGAGCCGGGCTACGAGAGCAGGAAAAAATCTCGAAAGCCTCTAAAGGTATGTTTCTTTCCTCTTCTCACTTTTATGCATTCTCCCTTATCTCCCCTTTCTTCTCCTTCATTCACTGCCTCCGTTTCCTTCTTCCTTATCCACCACCTCCCTCATTCTGTCCTTTACTCTTTGTCTTCTTCATTACGCCCCTTATCCAGTACCTCATTATCTCCCTCTTTCACCCATCAAACCCCTCCCCCCCCTAATAACAAATAAATGTCCATCGACAAGTGCCTTTGACAGCTGGTAACTGCTACTACTAGTAAGTTTTTCTCCCTGCTGTTGTAACTGAGAATCTCTGATACACACTTGCTGCTTAAGTTACGCTGGTATCTGTAAAACCTAACTGCCCTCCACTACTCCACTCTCTATCCCATCTTTCCCATCCCACCTCTCCCCATCCCTTCCTTCTACTCCCTATCCTATACTTATCTATTTGGGGTTGCAGGGGTCGAGTCACAGCTCCTAGCCCCTTAGGGGTTCTCCTCTCAGAAATTATAGCTCCTGGGTCAAGGAAAGAGAATCTTTGTCCGTTCCAATCCGTTGAGGTTCTACGCTTTATTCTCGGTATGTGCTTCTCCTGCTGGTTTAAAATGGTATAAAATACCTACACGTTGAAGATTAAGTTTATTGAGATACAGGTACACATAAATACACTCACTCAGATTATTGTACTTAGTAACATATGTTGCAAAACAACCAAGATGGAGTTGAATGATAGCTCTGGGCCTTTCATGTTGTAATAAACACATCAGGAGCTTGTGATGTTGCAGAAAAAAAGGACGTAAAACGTTTGTAAGCCCTAGAGCTATCATTCAACCCCCCCATCCCCTAGTGGCTGTTTTGCACTTTGTATCGCTTGCTCGAGATTTTTTGCACATACTAACATGTGTAAACTACCCAGGATAACCCAAAAAGTCAGACAAAGTGACTTATTTCCACTGGAGTCCCTAGTGATGCACACGAGTCTAACTCTTCCCCACCTGTATTTCTGGGCATCTGTCTCCCCGCTTATGATACCCGCATCTGCTGCTGTAACACGCTGTATCCTTCCACTTGTGTCTGACCAGTGTATTCCTCTAACCTCAGCCTGTGCTTTCTGAAGTATTTCCTCTGCTATTCCCTGCGTGATCCTCCTCCACATTCCTCCTGATCTTAGTTTCCACTGAGTCTAATAAGCAATTTGTTGAAAACTCATTAGCTAATCAGCGTTTTCTCTAGACATTTTCAACCTACCTGTCAATCGTTAAAGTTCTGCCTTTACCAATTAATCGACACACTGGAAATGAAAGTAAGACGGCGTTTTGGTCCCTCCTGGATAGCTTTCAGCTCGCTAGAGAGAAAAGGAGAGAAGGCTAGGAAGTCCTTAGGCTAGGGTAATGGGTTAAATCATTAGGACAGGTCATTAGGTAATAAAGAGACGGTTATTCCAGGTCATGTAAGTTCTGATTAGATTGTATGGTATTTCATGAAGTGTTGCACCCTTGTGTGTCTTTCATCGGGAGGAGTGGAGGAGCCGTCACCACTTGCTGTTTACGGTCTGATCTATGGGACGCTAGAAGTATGCTCACGGCACATACCACTAGGTGAAAAATTTGTAGATGATGCAAGTCAGAGAGAGAGAGAGAGAGAGAGAGAGAGAGAGAGAGAGAGAGAGAGAGACGCTCCCTCTACAGGTGAAGATGAATCAGAACTTCCCAGAGTACTAGACTATCTGAAGTGCGAAAGGAAATACTGGGTAGAGAAGGAGAAGACACAACTCGAATGAATCGTGTCGAGCGGTGGAGAGACAGAGAGAGATATAAAATAAATTTCTGAAATTTAAAGAAATCCAAGACACTTCTCTCATGCAAAAGCCAAGGCAAAAACTGCATCTAGTATCGAACCTTTGGACAAGCAGGATGAATCTTACACTGACGAGAGTAAACAAATGAGGAATACACTGAAGTCTCTGTGTGACGCAGTGTTCAGTAAGCCATTAAGCAGAATAAATGTTGATAATCAAAATGAATTCTTCACGATCGAGGCTCAAAATTGTCATCGTCTCTAAAATTTCCGACATAACCCTAACCCCATTACTTCGATAAAACCTGCCCAGACTCGCAGAACTCCATATTAATTAATCAAGAACTGTAATAAACCCCTATCATGTACATTAAATATTCTCTGGAGAGGGATACTAGACATGGGTCATCCACAAAGGTGGTAGGAAAGCAATAATACTGAAGTCCTATATTATCAAAAACATCGATTTTTTAAGAAGCTAAATTGCTGACCACTTGAAATCCCAACAACTGGACAACCCAGGGCAACACGGCTTTACAGCAGATCGCTCCTGCCTGTAGTAACTCCTGGATTATTACGACATGGTTTTAGATGCACCGAAAGACCAAATACAGACGTAGCATACACAGACTCTGGTGTAGTAGTGCACAGAATGCGTGCCGAAGGAATAATTGGAAAAGTGGGCAGATGATTTTTTAACTTTCTAACAAATGAAACGTAAGTCAGAGGCTGCCATAGTGAAAACCCTGTTCTTCCCTGGCACAGTACTCCCCATCATTTCTTTCCTCATCCTCATAACTGACATAGCAACATAAATTAGTGCACCGTTTCACCCTTTGTTGACGGTTCTAGAATTTATACGAATCAGTCAATGAAGACTCTGAAAAATCTCAAAGCAAATATAAGCCAAGTCTTTCAGTGGACCTCAGATAAAATAAGGACAAATTTCAGTTACTCGTTATGGAAAAAAAATGAGAAAATCAAAACTAAATTGGAAAGACCTGGGAGTTTTAATATTCGAGGATCTCACTTTCAAAGATCACAGGAGTGTTATTATTACAACTCGCCCATCGAAACAAGAGATGCTAAGTCACTAATGATTATCTTTTCTCTAGGCTGGAATATTGCGGTACACATACAGCCCTATTTAAGGCGGGCAACACTGTAGACTTAGAGAATATACAGAGAATTTTCACTGTACCTGTAAGTTAAGTCATTCGCCTTAATTACTGGGAATGTTTGAAGTCCCTTGGCTTTTACTTTCTGGAATACAGGCAAATAGGGACACTTCTGAATCTATCCCTTCTGTTATGACATTCACATACCAGAAACAGCGCTGGTCCTTGGACTGACCCCTGTGGAACCCTGCTTGTCACAGGAGCCCACTCTAACACTTTGCCACGTACCATGACTCGTTTTCTTCTTGCGAGGTATTCTCTGATCCATTGCAGTGGCTTACCTGTTATACCTGCCTGATTATCTAGCTTTTGCACTAATCTCTTGCGTGGAACTGTGTTGAAGGACTTCTTACAGTCCAAGAAAATACAATCTACCCACCTTTATCTCTCTCTCGTCTTATTGCCGTCACCTTGTCATAAAACTCCAGTAGTTTTGTGACACAGGATTTCCCTTCCATGAAACTGTGCTGATTGTTGTGTATAAGCTCATTCCTTTCTAGGTGCTCCACTATTCTGATAATCTTCTCCATGACTGCATACTATACATGTCAGTGACACTGGTCTATAGTTTAATGTTGCATATCTGTCTCCTTTCTTAAAAACTGGGACTACATTTGCTGTCTTCCACACCTCAGGTAGTCGCCCTGTTTCGATAGTGTTGATTGTTGTTAGTAGCACACACAGCACCTCTGCTCCCTCTCTCAGGACCCACATAGTTATTGTCTGGTTCCACCGCCTTTGAGGTATCTAGTTCACGTATCAGCCTCTTCACCACCTCCTCTTCGGTTGGGTGTATTGTGTCCAGCCCTTATTTGTGTACCCCACCATTCCGACGTTCTGGAGTCCTTTCTGTCTCCAGTGAAAATACTTCTTTATATCTCATGTTGAGCTTTTCACATACCTCGGTCGTTTCTTGTGATCTTCCGTCCTTCCTTCCTCAGCCTGATTACCTGGTTCTTGACTGTTTTCCTCCTGATGTGGCTGTACAGCTTCGGGTCAG
This sequence comes from Cherax quadricarinatus, assembly GCF_038502225.1. Classification (NCBI taxonomy): domain Eukaryota; kingdom Metazoa; phylum Arthropoda; class Malacostraca; order Decapoda; family Parastacidae; genus Cherax; species Cherax quadricarinatus. The sequence continues at coordinate 10,914,538 of NC_091350.1, read as the reverse complement.
ACTTGGCTTTCGATGCTATGTCATTTTCGTATTGCCACTGGGCCTCCCTCCTTATCTGTGCATATTCGTTTCTGGCTCTTCGACTGATCTCCATATTTTCCCGAGTCCTTTGACTTCTATACTTTTCCCATTCTCTAGTACACTTAGTTTTGGCCTCTCTGTACCTTTGGGTGAACCTCTCTTCTGCCTCCTTGCATTTTTCTGTCACATATTATATCATCCAGGAAATACTTTATGCCTATATAGTCTCTTCTTTTGTACTTTGGCTTCTCCTGTCCCACTCTTCCTGCTTCCCTCTCCATGTGTAACTATGTATTCGAAGCTCAGAACTACATGATCACTTAGCTCTGAGTCGCCTTTCATATGTGATGTCCTCATTTTCTAAAGTGCTCAAGATGAATAAGAGGTCCAGTCTTGCTGGTTCTTCATCTCCTCTATCTCTAGCAGTGTCCCTAACGTGTTGATGTATAAGGTTTTACAGAACCACCTTCATCAGTTTAGTTATCCACGTTTCTGGACCCCCATGTGGCTCCAGATTTTCCTGGTCAATTTCCTTGTGGTTGAAATCGCCCACAACTTGTAACTCTGCTCTGCCCACGTGGGCCCTTCTGGCCACCTCAGCTAATGTATCAACCATTGCTCTGTTGCTCTCATCATATTCTTGTCTTGGCCTCCTACTGTTCTGTGGTGGGTTATACATCACTGCAATCACCACCTTGGGACCCCCAGTCTGAAGTGTTCCTGTTATGTAGTCCCTTGCTGCCCCTCTGTCTCCTTCCAACTTATCAAAACTGCACTGGTTTTTGATGAGCAGTGCAACTCCTCCACCTCCCTATTCTCTCTATCTTTCCTCGGGATCTGTTATCCAGTGTGTGTGTGTGTGTGTGTGTGTGTGTGTGTGTGTTTGTGTGTGTGTTTGTGTGTGTGTGTATGTGTGTGAGTGTGTGTGTACCCACCTATTTGTGGTTGCAGAGACCGAGTCACGACTCCTGGAGAGGTGCTAAAGCCCCCAGGGGGATGGGAGCTTTTGAGAGAGTGGACCGAGTACTGGTCGCTACTAGGTCCACTCTCTCTCCCGGGTCCATGAGCTTTATCGTATCTCTTCGTAAAGCTATGTGTGAATCCTGCCTTCACTACATCACTCTCCAGACTGTTTCACTGCCCAACAACTCTACGACTGAAGAAATACTTCCTAACATCCCTGTGACTTATCTGAGTTTTCAACTTCCAATTGTGACCCTGTGTGTGTGTGTGTGTGTGTGTGTGTGTGTGTGTGTGTGTGTGTGTGTGTGTGTGTGTGTGTGTGTAGCAGGTTAGAGGCACTTCTTTGTTGGTAAACAGGATATGAGTACTTGAGCCTAGAGTGTATAGTCGACTTGTGAGTTTGTGGGAGTTCCAGGTGCATTGTGGTAGAGGTGAGTGTAATGACGGTAGTGGTGATGGTGGTAGGTAGTGGTGGTGATGGTGGTAGGTGGTTGTAGAGAACTACTTAAATAAGTACACTTTTCTGCATGGAACATATAACAATCGGTACTTATCTGTTAACAACACGGGTGATAGTGGTGGTAGATAGTGGTGTTGATGGTGGTGTTGGTCTATCTGGAGTTTACCTGGAGGGTATTCTGGGGATCAACGCCCCCACGGCCCGGTCCACGACCAGGCCTCCCGGTGGATCAGACCCTGATCAACCAGGATGTTACTGATGGCCGCAAGTAATCCAACGTACGAACCACACCCAAGCTGGTCAGGCACCGACTTTAAGTATCTGTCCAGCTCCCTCTTGAAGGCAGCCAGGGGTCTATTGGTAATTCCCCTTATGCTTAGTGGGACACTTATGGTGTTTTCTCTCAGTGTACCAATGGCTCCCCTACTTTTCACTGGGGCTATTTTGCATCGCCTGCCCAGTCTTTTATTTTCGTAGGGAGTGATTTGTGTGTGCAGATTCGGGACGATTCCTTCTAGGGTTTTCCAAGTGTAGATTATATCTCTCTCGCCTGCGTTCCAGCAAGTACAAGCGTTCCCAGTAGTTGAGGTGTTTGATAGAACTTATATGTGCAGTAAAGGTTCTCTGTACACTCTAGGTATGCAATGGTAGGTGATGGTAGGTGGTGGTGGTAAGTGGTGATGTTGATAGTGGTAGATGGTAGTGGTGCTGGCAGATTTTAATGGGAAATAGTGGTGTAGTGTGATGGTGGTGGTGGGTTATAGTGGGTGGTGATGGTGGTAGAATTAAAACATAACACAACGCACACACCAAGGACAAAACGCACACGCACACAAACACCACACACACACACACACACACACACACACACACACACACACACACACACACACACACACACACGTACATACGTACGTCTGGCTGACCTTCAAGTTTTTGCACCTCGTAGACATGGATCCCCCATCACCATGTTGGGATGAGCAAGCACAGCAAGAACACCAGTCCTCATCTAGATCCTCCTCTCTCTCTACCCCCCTCTCTCTCTCTCTCTGTCTCTCTCTCTCTCTCTCTCTCTCTCTCTCTCTCTACCCCCTCTCTATACCTCTCTATCCCATCTCTCTCTCTACCCCCCTCTCTCTCTACCCTCTCTATACCCCTCTCTCTATCCCCCCTCTCTACTCTCTCTCTACTCTCTCTCTACCCCCTCTCTCTGTACCCTCTCTATACCCCGCTCTCTCTCTCTACCCTCTCTATATGCCCCCTCTCTGTACTCTCTCTACCCTCTCTATCCCATCTCTCTCTACCCTCTCTCTCTATATACCCTTCTCTCTCTCTACTCTCTCTCTCTAGCCCCTCTATACCCCCTCTTTCTCTCTCTACTCTCTCTCTACCCCCTCTATACCCCCTCTTTCTCTACTCTCTCTCTCTACCCCCTCTCTCTATACCCTCTCTCTCTATATCCCTCTCTCCTCTTTCCCTCTTCCCTCTCTACCCTCCCTCTCTACCTCTCTTTCTCTACCCTCTCCCTCTCTCACTCTCCCTCTCCCCACTCTTAAGACAACATTTTAGGAGAAACTGCAGCATATTACGAGGAGAATCAAAATAAAAAATGGAGGACGTGTAAAATGAAAGTAGTGAGTTAGTATTGAATCTGTACGACAGTACAATAAAGTTGCATTATTATACCGATGGTAAACAATACCATGTACAACACCTGGCTACCTTTATTGACGTGAGGTTCCGCCTACCCAGCAGGATTTTCCAACTCGTGGAGAGGTAGCTAATATACTAGAGAAGTGGAGAGTAAGTTGTGAAGTGTTTAGTCCCTTAGCCTTGATAGGTGTTCCCTTGACCGTGATCAATCCGAAGATTAATTGGTGTTAGCTTCTTAGCTTTGATCACTCTTGAGATTGATCAAGAACTTCAATGATCATAAAACACTTCATTGAACATGGAACATTTCATTGATCATAGAACACTTCAGTATTACCTCTCCACTTCCAGTCTAACCCATGAGGAAGAGCCGTCAGATAAGATGTTACCAGGATCAGTAATGATTTTACAGCTGCGGAAAAAAGTTCCTATACTCTCTCTGCTGGATAGTGACATCTGGTAACTCAGATGTAGTAAACAGAGGAGTAAAGACTATTTTCAAGAATGAATTAACCCAGCTTGTAACGACGATGATGACTGAACAATGTACTCAATAACGAGGAGGAATATGTTTCCACTGAACCCAAGTATGTGGCTCATTACCCAAAATAAACATAATATATGCTTTCTGCATGCACAACCAAATGTCGCCGACCTCTATATAAACATTGTATCATTCTGAAATAAAATATGAAGTATAGTCGACCTCAGAACCGACCACTCGTGGTTCCCAACAACACCATGGGACCTAACTCGCCACAAATTAAATTATCCGAAGATGTACTAGACAAGAACATAAAAACTGGGCTGAAGACCTGATTCCGGTTAACCAGTAGACGCTAACTCACGCGTATATAGTAGCTATAAGCCAGTGCTCGGTTAATCACAGATACCAACCATCGGTAACTCCAGCGCTTGCTGGAGGACTGATGGTGGGTACTGCGGAATAAACCACCAAGTAGTTGTTCCTGAGAACAGTTATGCTAGCGAATTTAGATTATACAAAGTATTTCATGAAGAGATATCTGGGACCTCGCGTCGCCAACATCAAATTCCAGCATAAAGTCTCTTAGAGAACAAGACTCGACCAACCAGAGGCGAGCTTCCTCAGGATGGTGTTCTACACTGCCTCTCTTTCCCACACTAGCGGAGAGCCATTCTCTGAGGGAGACGTGGAAGTGGGAGGTAAAAGGGTGCGAGAGATGGGCGAAACGTAAAGGGAGGAGAGGAGGAGAAGGTGGAGGAGGGAGAAGAGAAGGTGGAGGAGGGAGAAGAGGAAAAGGTGGAAGAGGAAAAGGTGGAACAGGAATAGGGAGGATAAAACAGGAACTAGAAAAACGGAAAACAAAAGTTGGAAAAAGAGGAAGATAGTGGAAAATTAGAAAGACAGAGAACAGGGAAAGTAGAACGAGGAAGAGAGGAGGAAAGATAGGAGGGAAAAAAGGAAACAGACTAGGGGTCTTTCTCTCCATATTAACAGCGTTAACCTTTCGCTGGCTCCAGAAACAAATGTCATCTTGGGGGGAACTTAACCTATCGCATTAGCAAGCTAAACCACACTAACAGCAAGATCGTTATTCCCGTCTGGGTTTACACGCAAATGGGTCTTGGGCGCTGGAGTGTGTTGTCTCCAGGTGGAACTGTGTGAGAGGCAGACCTGGACATTAGAGCGCTGACTGTGGTCGCTGAGGGAAGGTCACGCTGGAGGTGGTCGCTGGAAGAAGGTCGCTATCAAAACACACCGGCCTATATTTTAAAGTGCAAAACGTTTTGAACGGGCTTCTGTTTCACACCATTATGACAAAACCGCGAGAGTATATTGAATGTATCTGAATCTTGTGAGGTATATTAACCTCCACATCCAGGAACACAACAAAGAAATACACTGATGATTCATCTTAAAGAACGTTTTCTCTGAATGTTCTAGTTTGTTCTCACCTATGTGTGGAATGACTATCATGTGTACATGTACTTAACATGATCCTGTGTACTACCAGAGCACATGTAGTAGCTTCCCTGGACTCCAGCTTTAGTAGACTCTCTCCACTCCAGCTTCAGTAGACCCCCACTCCAGCTTCAGTAGACCCCCACTCCAGCTTCAGTAGACCCCCAACTCCAGCTTCAGTAGACTCTCCCTCACTCCAGCTTCAGTAGACTCCCCCACACTCCAGCTTCAGTAGACTCCCCCACACTCCAGGTACAGTAGACTCCCCCACACTTCAGCTTCAGTAGACCCCCACACTCCAGCTTCAGTAGACTCCCCCACACTCCAGCTTCAGTAGACTCCCCCACACTCCAGTTTCAGTAGACTCCTCCACACTCCAGCTTCAGTAGACTCCCCCATATTCCAGCTTCAGTAGACTCCCCCCACATTCCAGCTTCAGTAGACTCCCCCACATTCCAGCTTAAGTAGACTCCCCCACACTCCAGCTTCAGTAGACTCCCCCACACTCAAGCTTCAGTAGACTCCCCCACATTCCAGCTTCAGTAGACTCCTCCACACTCCAGCTTCAGTAGACTCCCCCACATTCCAGCTTCAGTAGACTCCCCCACACTCAAGCTTCAGTAGACTCCCCCACACTCAAGCTTCAGTAGACTCCCCCACATTCCAGCTTCAGTAGACTCCCCCACACTCCAGCTTCAGTAGACTCCCCCACAGTTCAGCTTCAGTAGACTCCCCCACATTCCAGCTTCAGTAGACCCCCCCACACTCCAGCTTCAGTAGACTCCCCCACATTCCAGCTTCAGTAGACTTCCCCACATTCCAGCTTCAGTAGACTCCCCCACATTCCAGCTTCAGTCGACTCCCTCCACACTCAAGCTTCAGTAGGCTCCCCCACACTCCAGCTTCAGTAGACTCCCCCACATTCCAGCTTCAGTAGACTCCCCCACACTCCAGCTTCAGTAGACTCCCCCACATTTCAGCTTCAGTAGACTCCCCCACACTCCAGCTTCAGTAGACTCCCCCACATTCCAGCTTCAGTAGACCCCCCACACTCCAGCTTCAGTAGACTCCCCCACATTAAAGCTTCAGTAGACTCCCCCACATTCCAGCTTCAGTAGACTCCCCCACATTTCAGCTTCAGTAGACTCCCCCACACTCCAGCTTCAGTAGACTCCCCCACATTCCAGCTTCAGTAGACACCCCCACACTCCAGCTTCAGTAGACTCCCCCACATTGCAGCTTCAGTAGACTCCCCCACACTCCAGCTTCAGTAGACTCCCCCACATGCCAGCTTCAGTAGACTCCCCCACATTCCAGCTTCAGTAGACCCCCCCACACTCCAGCTTCAGTAGACTCCCCCACACTCCAGCTTCAGTAGACTCCCCCACACTCCAGTTTCAGTAGACTCCTCCACACTCCAGCTTCAGTAGACTCCCCCATATTCCAGCTTCAGTAGACTCCCCCCACATTCCAGCTTCAGTAGACTCCCCCACATTCCAGCTTAAGTAGACTCCCCCACACTCCAGCTTCAGTAGACTCCCCCACACTCAAGCTTCAGTAGACTCCCCCACATTCCAGCTTCAGTAGACTCCTCCACACTCCAGCTTCAGTAGACTCCCCCACATTCCAGCTTCAGTAGACTCCCCCACACTCAAGCTTCAGTAGACTCCCCCACACTCCAGCTTCAGTAGACTCCCCCACATTCCAGCTTCAGTAGACTCCCCCACACTCCAGCTTCAGTAGACTCCCCCACATTTCAGCTTCAGTAGACTCCCCCACATTCCAGCTTCAGTAGACCCCCACACTCCAGCTTCAGTAGACTCCCCCACATTCCAGCTTCAGTAGACTTCCCCACATTCCAGCTTCAGTAGACTCCCCCACATTCCAGCTTCAGTCGACTCCCTCCACACTCAAGCTTCAGTAGGCTCCCCCACACTCCAGCTTCAGTAGACTCCCCCACATTCCAGCTTCAGTAGACTCCCCCACACTCCAGCTTCAGTAGACTCCCCCACATTTCAGCTTCAGTAGACTCCCCCACACTCCAGCTTCAGTAGACTCCCCCACATTCCAGCTTCAGTAGACCCCCCCACACTCCAGCTTCAGTAGACTCCCCCACATTTCAGCTTCAGTAGACTCCCCCACATTCCAGCTTCAGTAGACTCCCCCACATTTCAGCTTCAGTAGACTCCCCCACACTCCAGCTTCAGTAGACTCCCCCACATTCCAGCTTCAGTAGACTCCCCCACACTCCAGCTTCAGTAGACTCCCCCACATTTCAGCTTCAGTAGACTCCCCCACACTCCAGCTTCAGTAGACTCCCCCACATTCCAGCTTCAGTAGACTCCCCCACATTCCAGCTTCAGTAGACCCCCCCACACTCCAGCTTCAGTAGACTCCCCCACATTCCAGCTTCAGTCGACTCCCTCCACACTCCAGCTTCAAACAACGCCTCACACACACACACATCCTGCCATATTTTCTGTCTCATGGTCTCAGTACATCCGTTCACCTGTCTCTTGTTTACCTTCATAATCTGGTCACCTTTACCAGGCCTGTCATAACAGTCGCTGCTTCCTGTGTTCTTACATTATCCTCAGTGCTCATCCTTCTTACTACGAGTGTTAGAACACACATTTGTATCTTAATTATGTGTAATATTTCTTCATTCCGATTTTTTTCACTGGATTTATTATTATAATTATTATTGTTATTATAACTAAGCACTAAACCCCACGAGGGTCATACATCGATGCACAGGGTTTATCATCCCCCCTCCCCCCGTTGCTGATGGTTTGATGCCGGCGAGGGGTTCTTGATCCATGGAAATTGACTTAGCCTCCCCTTGAACAGGAGCGTGACTGCCTCCCAGTCCTCTGGTACTGCATGAACCCTGTGAGTTTAGCGCTTTACCCTCATTAATATGGGTATATAATATGAAACAAGAGTTTATAAGACCAGTGTCAACATGAACGGGACCAGGAGCTAGCTAGCATGCCTGGAGGGTGTTCCGGGGGTCAACGCCCCCACGGCCCGTGTAGGATGAGAGAGCTATGGGAGAGTGGGATGAGAAAGGTATGGAAGTATGTGATGAGAGAACATCACACAAGTAGTTGCTAGTGCAACATACCACAGAAGAGTTGCGTGCAAAATCATCATATTGTGACCTTCGTTGCTCATTGCCGCATTGCATGACCTCGCTTCCAATCCCCATCCTTTCTCGTATTCTTTATCTGAGAGGCTTTCATTGAGACATATATATATATATATATATATATATATATATATATATATATATATATATATATATATATATATATATATATATATATATATATATATATATTAATTCGTTGCTTATCGTCTTGTTTGGGGACCGGTGTTTCGTGAGGCGCCCTGTGGTTTCGTATGATGTGGAAATCTTGATTTTGTTGTTTCACGAAACGGACAGGAAAGCCAGCAGTATGCATCTATCAAATGGCCCTGAAAACTACTGAGTTGGTCTTCATACGGCTGAGACTCACGTAGGGAAAGAAACAAAACCCACTTCTGGCACATGAAAAGTATTCACAATCTTTACGAATCTTTGAAATGAATTTACACTTTTCTTATAAATCAACACATTTCTTAGAAATTACAATCATTGAGCAACGAAAGCAGATTAAGAAGAGACTGGGCGGATACCACTTCTGTGAATGTCGGCAGCATCCTGTATCTGCCCACCAAACACGACTACTGCATCTATGGCTCCTTATCATAGGCGGACACACTGGTGTGGAGACCAGACGGAGCGGCTCGCACACCACACATAACAAGGATCCTTACCCACTTGTTATTGCACTCTTGTAAAGCCAAATGAATCCTAAAGGGGGACCATCGGAGAAATATAAAACTGAATAAGTTTTTAACAAGGCGCTTGTGTGACCTCGAGGCGTGGGCCCCCATTGTGTTGTTTAAGGTGTGGCCACAATGTGGCCATCAGAGCCTTACAGCACTAGAAAGTCGAGATAAGTCTCTATGTTTGCTCCTGGATGGATTTATGTCATCTGTGTAACTAGTTTTAAGACGAGCTCTAGTCAATAACAGACGCTTGCCTCACAGTGGCTTCATTAGACCACACACTTTGATATGTCCCGTGGCATTAGTGGGTCTGGTGGATCACACAGACCAGCAACAACCCTCATGACATTAATGGTATACAATACCGACTATATTCGAGCAAGAAGTTATACGGGGGTTCGACAGGAGGTGGTGGTTTTGTACTCTTTCCACAATGATCATCTCTACGAGATAGTCACCAGTTTTGCAGGTTAACCTACCTTTCTGTGTAAGTAGGTACCTGTGTGTTAGTCGGCTGATGTGGGTCGCATCTTAGAGAAGATCTAAGGAACACAAGGAAATAAGCCAGAGTGAGCAGCTTTCTTGGGTTATCCTGGCTTAATAAAACTCCGGTTTATCTAAAGTAAAATACTCTGCCTTAATGACATTTATTATTTGTAATATTATTGTAACTATTACTGCATTATATGAAACATTAAATCCATGTGGAAGCTCAATCCTCTGTCCGCTAACAGACGCGAGTTACTCTTGAAAGCAGTTTCACCTTATATGGCAGTGGAACGTCTCTTCTCCAAGATGTTGCTTGTTTCCTTGATCTTCCTTATGATAGCAGACTGACATCGTCTTCCCGTCTTAGGTCTCTCAAGGTCATTAGTAAGTGATTCCTATACCTTCTGAGGGTCTTGGCCCACATCTCCTGGAGTGCTCCTTAAGTATCCCCAAGGCCATTATTCTGTCCAGACTAGATAATTGTTGGGAGTTTTACTCCGCGTCGCCAGCATGTCTAAGAATGTTGGTTGCAATGTGACATGCAGGAACATGCCTGGTTGTGTGTGCCTTCAGAAGCGCCTCATTCATTCTCATTCTACTGGTCAGCGAGAGGCTGTGATGCCTTTTGCATCTGCAGCGCCAATTTCTGGCGACTCGGCGCTGGTAGTGAATACAAATACACAAATATTTCCATGTATTTAAAATGCGCGTGTATTTTAAATTCCAGTATCAGTTGTATTATGACGGTCGCCAGAGTCTGTTTAAGAATAAATTTCTGTTTTACTGAAAGTAACTTATCAGTAAGTCCGGCAGACTTTCCTTTTGTCTGTACAGACGTTCCTCTCAAGGGAGGTTCCTGGACGCTGGTGAAGGGCTCTTGATCTAGGGAATTGGATCTGCGCTCCGGTTCCCTGAATTGAGCCTAAATACCTTTCATCCTTCCCTCCCCATGCGCTGTATAATCCTACAGGTTTAGCGCTTCCATGATTATAATAATATACGGACATTCTACATTTTTATTTGTACATGTTTCCTATATTTCTGTTGGTGACGTCGGCTGTGACAGTCTTCCAGAGTTTAGTTTCTTTGTAAGTTTATTTGGTGCCTCTGGCGCTGTTATGGTCAGTTTATTTGTAATTTTTCTCGTACTGATGATGGTCACACTAGAGAGTGATAATTTTTATTCCATATTGCCATGTCAAAATTGTGTTCTGAGTGGATATAAGCCAGTCTGATAACATGGCTTTACTGGGTTAAAGTTAGTAATTCGAACCAAAAATCACCTACTGTTCAACAGCCTCCCATCAAACATTAGGGGAATTGCCAATAGACCCCTGGCTGCCTTCAAGAGGGAGCTGGACAGATACCTAAAGTCAGTGCCGGATCAGCCGGGCTGTGGCTCGTACGTTGGACTGCGTGCGACTAGCAGTAACAGCCTGGTTGATCAGGCCCTGATCCATCGGGAGGCCTGGTCATGGACCGGGCCGCGGGGGCGTTGATCCCCGGAATAACCTCCAGGTAGATGGTGTTTCCCACACATAAAGAAAAGTGGTGGAGTTTTTCTGACCCAAGAGGATTGTTGTTTGGGGACTGTTTGGGGATTGTTGTTTGGAGACTGGTGTTTGGATACTGTTGTTTGGGGACTGTTGTTTGGGGACTGTTGTTTGGGAACTGTTATTTGGGGACTGTTCTTTGGGGACTTGTTTGGGGACTGTTGTTTGGGGATTGTTGTTTGGGGACTGGTGTTTGGGGATTGTTGTTTGGGGATTGTTGTTTGGGGACTGGTGTTTGGGGACTGGTGTTTGGGAACTGTTGTTTGGGGACTGTTGTTTGGGGATTGTTGTTTGGGGATTGTTGTTTGGGGACTGGTGTTTGGGGATTGTTGTTTGGGGATTGTTGTTTGGGGACTGGTGTTTGGGGACTGGTGTTTGGGAACTGTTGTTTGGGGACTGTTGTTTGGGGATTGTTGTTTGGGGACTGGTGTTTGGGGACTGGTGTTTGGGGACTGTTGTTTGGGAACTGTTGTTTGGGGACTGTTGTTTGGGGACTGTTATTTGGGGACTGTTGTTTGGGGACTTATTTGGGGACTGTTGTTTGGGGACTTGTTTGGGGACTTATTTGGGGACTGTTGTTTGGGGACTTGTTTGGGGACTGTTGTTTGGGGACTTGTTTGGGGACTGTTGTTTGGGGACTTGTTTGGGGACTGTTGTTTAGGGACTGTTATTTGGGGACTGTTGTTTGGGGACTTATTTGGGGACTGTTGTTTGGGGACTTGTTTGGGGACTGTTGTTTGGGGACTTGTTTGGGGACTGTTGTTTGGGGACTGTTATTTGGGGACTGTTGTTTGGGGACTATTGTTTGGGGACTGTTGTTTGGGGACTGCTGTTTGGGGACTGCTGTTTGGGGACTGCTGTTTGGGGACTGTTGTTTGAGTAATGGTGGATGCTTGTTACCGCTGATCCTGGTCGAGGTTGTGAAGCTGGAGAGGGAGAGTCTTTCATTTATTATAATCATAACTAAGCGCTAAACCCTCTAGAGTCATACAGTGTTTCATTTATGAAGACAAACTTCAAGTTCACGTTTTACGTTAGTCGTTACATTCTAAGTTCCTGTCACGTAACTTTGTTGCCACGTGTTCACGTCACTTTCTTACTTTTGTACAGTTTTAATACCGGAAATATAATAATTATATTGCACCAGTGATTGCACCAGTGACTGCACCAGTGATTGTGCCAGTGATTGTGCCAGTGATTGTGCCAGTGATTGCACCAGTGATTGTGCCAGTGATTGCATCAGTGACTGCACCAGTGATTGCATCAGTGATTGTACCAGTGATTGCACCAGTGATTGCACCAGTGATTGCATCAGTGATTGTGCCAGTGATTGCATCAGTGACTGCACCAGTGATTGCACCAGTGATTGCATCAGTGATTGTGCCAGTGATTGCATCAGTGACTGCACCAGTGATTGCATCAGTGATTGTGCCAGTGATTGCACCAGTGATTGTGCCAGTGATTGCACCAGTGATTGTGCCAGTGATTGCATCAGTGACTGCACCAGTGATTGCATCAGTGATTGTGCCAGTGATTGCACCAGTGATTGCACCAGTGATTGCATCAGTGATTGTGCCAGTGATTGCATCAGTGACTGCACCAGTGATTGCACCAGTGATTGCATCAGTGATTGTGCCAGTGATTGCATCAGTGACTGCACCAGTGATTGCATCAGTGATTGTGCCAGTGATTGCACCAGTGATTGCACCAGTGATTGCATCAGTGACTGCACCAGTGATTGCATCAGTGATTGTGCCAGTGATTGCACCAGTGATTGCACCAGTGATTGCATCAGTGATTGTGCCAGTGATTGCACCAGTGATTGCATCAGTGATTGTGCCAGTGATTGCACCAGTGATTGCACCAGTGACTGCACCAGTGATTGTACCAGTGATTGTGCCAGTGATTGCACCAGTGATTGCACCAGTGATTGCATCAGTGATTGTGCCAGTGATTGCACCAGTGACTGCACCAGTGATTGCACCAGTGATTGTGCCAGTGATTGCACCAGTGACTGCACCAGTGATTGCATCAGTGATTGTGCCAGTGATTGCACCAGTGACTGCACCAGTGATTGCATCAGTGATTGTGCCAGTGATTGCACCAGTGATTGCACCAGTGATTGCACCAGTGATTTCATCAACGATTACATCAATGATTGCACCAGTGATTGCACCAGTGACTGCACCAGTGATTGCACCAGTGATTGTGCCAGTGATTGCACCAGTGACTGCACCAGTGATTGCACCAGTGATTTCATCAATGATTACATCAATGATTGCACCAGTGATTGCATCAGTGATTGCACCAGTGATTGCATGATTGCAGTGATTGCACCAGTGATTTCATCAATGATTACATCAATGATTGCACCAGTGATTACACCAGTGATTGCACCAGTAATTGCATCAGTGATTGCACCAGTGATTGCATCAGTGATTGCACCAGTGATTGTACCAGTAATTGCATCAGTGACTGCATCAGTGATTATATCAGTGATTGCACCAGTGATTGCATCAGTTATTGCATCAGTGATTGCACAAGTTATTGCACAAGTGATTGCACCAGTGACTGCACAAGTGATTGCATCAGTGATTTCACCAGTGATTGCACCAGTGATTGCATGTGATTGCACCAGTGATTGCATCAGTGACTGCATCAGTGATTGTATCAGTGATTGCACAAGTTATTGCACAAGTGATTGCACCAGTGATTACACAAGTGATTGCACCAGTGATTGCACAAGTGACTGCACCAGTGATTGCATCAGTGATTTCACCAGTGATTGCATCAGTGATTGCACCAGTGATTGCATCAGTGATTGCACCAGTGATTGCATCAGTGATTGTGCCAGTGATTGCACCAGTGATTGCACCAGTGACTGCACCAGTGATTGTACCAGTGATTGTGCCAGTGATTGCACCAGTGATTGCACCAGTGATTGCATCAGTGATTGTGCCAGTGATTGCACCAGTGACTGCACCAGTGATTGCACCAGTGATTGTGCCAGTGATTGCACCAGTGACTGCACCAGTGATTGCATCAGTGATTGTGCCAGTGATTGCACCAGTGACTGCACCAGTGATTGCATCAGTGATTGTGCCAGTGATTGCACCAGTGATTGCACCAGTGATTGCACCAGTGATTTCATCAACGATTACATCAATGATTGCACCAGTGATTGCACCAGTGACTGCACCAGTGATTGCACCAGTGATTGTGCCAGTGATTGCACCAGTGACTGCACCAGTGATTGCACCAGTGATTTCATCAATGATTACATCAATGATTGCACCAGTGATTGCATCAGTGATTGCACCAGTGATTGCATGATTGCAGTGATTGCACCAGTGATTTCATCAATGATTACATCAATGATTGCACCAGTGATTGCATCAGTGATTGTACCAGTAATTGCATCAGTGACTGCATCAGTGATTGCACCAGTGATTGCATCAGTGATTGTACCAGTAATTGCATCAGTGACTGCATCAGTGATTGTATCAGTGATTGCATCAGTGATTGCACAAGTTATTGCACAAGTGATTGCACCAGTGACTGCACAAGTGATTGCACCAGTGATTGCATCAGTGATTGCACCAGTGATTGCATGTGATTGCACCAGTGATTGCATCAGTGACTGCATCAGTGATTGTATCAGTGATTGCACAAGTTATTGCACAAGTGATTGCACCAGTGATTACACAAGTGATTGCACCAGTGATTGCACAAGTGACTGCACCAGTGATTGCATCAGTGATTTCACCAGTGATTGCATCAGTGATTGCACCAGTGATTGCATCAGTGATTGCACCAGTGATTGCATCAGTGATTGAACCAGTGATTATCAGTGATTGCACCAGTGATTGATCAGTGATTGCACCAATGATTGCAATTTCGTTGGAGCTGATATTTTGTTGCGTCAATTACTCTCTCCCTGTGTCTCATCTTATCCTTTTCTTATCTCTACCATTTGCTGTTGTCTTATTTATTCTCCTTTGTTTCTCATCTCGGTACCCGATCAGCCGGGCTGTGGTTCGTAAGTTGGATTGCGTGCGGCCAGCAGTAACAGCCTGGTTGATCACGCCCTGATCCACCAGGAGGCCTGGTCATGGCCTAGGCCGCGGGGGTGATGACCCCTGGATTACCCTCCAGGTACATCTCACCCTCACTTTCTGCTTAGTGGATACAGTATTTAGCTTACAACAGGAGGGGCCCAGGCTCAATCACCATCGAAAACGGGAGGTATGGGTAGGCACTCGTATGTTAATAATAATAATAATAATAATAATAATAATAATAATAATAATAATAAATCATAATCTTTATTTGTATTAGTAAATGATATAACTTATACAGACCAAAGCTGACATCAGTGACATACTATATACAAAGTCCTTGGTTATGCAGAACATTTCTAGCAATTTAGGCTAATTTTGCCCCAGGAGGGAGAGATATATCATAATCTACACTTGGAAAATCTTGGAAGGAATGGTCCCAAATCTGCACACAGAAATCACTCCCTACGAAAGTAAAAGACTGGGCAGGCGATGCAAAATGCCGCCAATAAAAAGTAGGGGCGCCATTGGTACACTAAGAGAAAACACCATAAGTGTCCGGAGCCCAAAACTGTTCAACAGCCTCCCATCAAGCATTAGGGGAATTGCCAATAAACCCCTGGCTGCCTTCAAGAGAGAGCTGGACAGATACCTAAAGTCAGTGCCGGATCAGCCGGGCTGTGGCTCGTACGTTGGACTGCGTGCGGCCAGCAGTAACAGCCTAGTTGATCAGGCCCTGATCCATCGGGAGGCCTGGTCATGGACCGGGCCGCGGGGGCGTTGATCCCCGGAATAACCTCCAGGTAACCTCCAGGTAACAAGTTGCGACCCACACCAGTCGACTAACACCCAGGTGCCTGCTTGCTGCTAGGTGAACAGGGACAGCAGGTGCAAGGAAACACGATCAATGTTTCCACCCGGACCGGGGTCATATCCTAGGAAAAAAGACAGTAAGACACCACTGGAAAGACACCACTGGAAGGACGCCACTGGAAAGACACCAATGGAAAGACACCACTAGAAAGACACTGGAAAGACACCACTGGAAAGACATCACTGGAAATAAATCTCACTGGTTATCGTGGGTTACAGCTCTGGGTTAATAAACCAAAGGAAGCCTGGCTTTCTTCCTGCACCCCTATTCCACTCATCACTCTGCTACAGAGGCCTCTGTGTGCTCACAACTGTGAACTGACTTCCCTTCCCTCCTTTACTGACGTCACTCTCCCCTCTGTACCATGACAATGGTCGTTGTTGTTACCCTAAGTACAACAACCTTACCTCATCCCTCTAGTCTGCTCCACTCTGCACTCCATCTCAGGAGGGAGGGAGGCGTGGTGGGTGAGGGAGGGAGGGTGTGGTGGATGAGGGAGTGTGTGGTGGGTGAGGGAGGTGTGGTGGGTGAGGGAGGCGTGATGAGTGGGGGAGGCGTGGTGGGTGAGGAAGGGTGTGGTGGGTGAGGGAGGGAGGGTGTGGTGGGTGAGGGAGGCGTGGTGGGTGAGGGAGGGTGTGGTTGGTGAGGGAGGCGTGGTGGGTGAGGGAGGGAGGGTGTGGTGGGTGAGGGAGGGAGGGTGTGGTGGGTGAGGGAGGCGTGGTGAGTGAGGGCGTGGCACACCCAGAGCTCCACTAATGTATCTACCACACACTGGTGACGCCTTCACAATGTGAACAACATTACTCAGAGTATCAGACACTCCAACACTGATTCATATTCACTCATTCATTTCCATGCTCACGTGTGCACTAGTTTACACAAGTATTTTGGGGCACACACACACGGTGGACACACTGGTTGAGGTGGCAAGAAGAGCTCACTCTAGCAGAGCAACGTTACTGGTTATATGTGATTTCTACCACAGGGAGATTGATTGGGAAAACCTGGAGCCACACTGGGGTTCCGAAACATAGAGAGCCAAGATGATGGATGTGGTGCTGGAAAACCCTCATGCACCAACATGTTAAGGACACTACCAGATTGAGAGGGGAGGACGAACCAGCAAGACTGGACCTTGTGTTCACCCTGGTCAGTTCAGACATTGACGACATCACATATGAGAATCCTCTAGGAGCTAGTGACCACTTGATTCTGTGCTTTGAATACATAGTAGAGTTACAAGTGGAGAGGGTAAAAGGAGTTGAATGGGAAAAGCCAGACTGTAAAAGAGGGGACTACATAGGTTTAAGGAAATTCCTGCAGGAGGTTCAGTGAGTCAGAGAACTAGTAGGAAAGTCAGTAAACGAAATGATGGAATACATAACAAAATGCAAGGAGGCAGAGGAAAGGTTTGTTCCCAAGGGCAACAGAAATAATGGGAAGACCAGAACGAGCCCCTGGTTTAACCGACGGTGTAAGGAGGCAAAAAACTAAGTGCAAGAGAGAATGAAAAAAGTACAGAAGGCATAGAACACATGAAAATAGGGAGATTAGTCACAGAGCCAGGAACGAGTATGTGTAGGTAAGGAGGGAGGCCCAGCGACAGTATGAAAATAACATAGTATCGAAAGTCAAGTCTGACTCAAAACGGTTGTATAGCCACATCAGGAGGAAGATAACAGTCAAAGACCAGGTGATCAGGCTGAGGACAGAAAATGGGGAACTCACAAGAAATGATCAGGAGGTATGTGAGGAGCTAAACAGGTGATTTTAGGAAGTATTTACAGTAGAGACAGGAAGGGCTCTGGGAAGACAACACAGAGAGGAACACCAACAGGGAATATACCAACAACTGTTGGATGACATACACACAACTGAGAAGGAGGTGCAGAAGCTGCTGAGGGACCTTGATACCTCAAAGGCGATGGGACCGGACAACATCTCCCCATGGGTCCTTAGAGAAGGAGCAGAGTCGCTGTGCATGCCACTAACCACAATCTTCAATACATCCCTTGAAAGTGGGCAACTACCTGAGATATGGAAGACGGCAAATATAGTCCCCATTTTTAAGAAATGAGACAGAACCGAGGCACTAAACTACATACCAGTGTCACTGACGTTTATAGTATGCAAAGTCATGGAGAAGATTATCAGGAGGAGAGTGGTGGAGCACCTGTAATGGAACAAGATTATAAATGACAACCAGTATGGATTCATGGAAGGCAAATCCTGTCACAAATCTTCTGGAGTTTTCTGACAAGGTAACAGAAGTAAGACACGAGAGAGAGGGGTGGGTGGATTGCATTTTCCTGGACTGCAGGAAGGCCTTCGACAAAGTTCCTCACAAGAGATTAGTGCAGAAGCTGGAGGATCAGGCGCTTATAACAGGGAATACCTGACAGGGAGGTAACAACGAATCATGGTACGTGAAGAGGTATCACAGTGGGTGCCTGTGACGAGGTCAGTTCTAGGACCAGTGCTATTTTTGATATATGTGAATGACATGATGGAAGGGACAGACTCTGAAGTGTCCCCGTTCGCAGATGATGTGAAGTTGATAAGAAGAATTAAATCGGATGAGGATCAGGCAGGACTACAAAGAGACCTGGACAGACTAGACACTTGGTCCAGAAACTGGCTAATCGAATTCAACCCTGCCAAATGCAAAGTCATGAAGATTGGGGAAGGGCAAAGAAGACCGCAGAGTATAGGCTAGGTGGACAAAGACTGCAAACCTCACTCAAGGAGAAAGATCTTGGGGTGACTATATCACCGAGCACGTCTCCGGATAAATGCTGCAGCAGACACTGTACACTGTGTACATTACGCCCATACTGGAGTATGCAGCACCAGTTTGGAACCCACACCTGGTCAGGCACGTCGAGAAGTTAGAGAAAGTACAAAGGTTTGCAACAAGGCTAGTTCCAGAGCTCAGGGAAATGTCCTACGATGAAAGGTTGAAAGAAATCGGACTGACGACACTGGAGGACAGAAGGGTCAGGGGAGACATGATAACGACATACATGATACTGCGTGGAATGGACAAGGTGGACAGAGACAGCATGTTCCAGAGAGGGGACACATAAACAAGGGGTCACAATTGGAAGCTGAAGACTCAGACGAGTCACAGGGATGTTAGGAAGTATTTCTTCAGTCATAGAGTCGTCAGCAAGTGATGAAGTGGAGGCAGGAACCATACATAGCTTTAAGACGAGGTATGACAAAGTTCATGCAGCAGGGAGAGGGAGGACCTAGTAGTGATCAGTTAAGAGGCGGGGCCAGGAGCGGAGTCTCGACCCCTGCAACCACAATTAGGTGAGTACGCTCAATGATTTATGTGCTCGCTACGACATTGATGTAGGCCTGTGAGTGGTGACACCAGCGGTGACTGCGACAGTGACGAATGTGGCACTGACTGCGAATATGTAGCCGTCACTTTCAGTTTGATAGTAACACCGTCACTGATCCTGACAGCCGCGTCTCCTCTAACTAACTCTTAACTATTTTAAAACTACCAAAAAATATATTTCATCACTAATTTCAATTTAAACTTTAATATTTTTTCTGAGATTAATGCCAAGAATGAGAAGGGGAAAAACTGGGCAGCGAAAAGATAGTCGTGGATAAAGAGGAAGAGAAGAGTAATCAAGGTTAAGTGGCCTGTCCACTTTGAGTATACTTCGTAGTTTTTGTCACACAAGTGACGAAAATATCATCTACAATCTTGAGACCCGAAATATGCTTCATAACCAGGGGCTGACCATGTAGTATATCACTGATGACAGCTATGGTCTGTATAAGTTGTATCATGTACTGGTAGCAATAAAAATTATTGTTATTATTATTAGTAGTAGTGGTAGTAATAATAGTAGTATGCTAATCCAATACATGTATATCACTTCTGACAGCAAATTGGACATCTGATCCAACTCTCGACGCTTCCATAAGTGTCGTTTACACGGCTTAATTAAATAATATTTTTTTTTACTATTCTTAAAAAAACATAGAGGCACAATACCTTGGCTGCAACAATACACAAATAGCCCGCACATAGGAGAGAGGAGCTTACAACGACATTTCGGTCCAACTTGGACCATTAACTAGTCGCACTAAGACACGAAGGTTTGTCAGAGTAGAACAGAGCGATGGAGCCAGGAATCATAGGCCTCTATGCAAGGTAAATATTATGGAGGCGCAGGATCAACAATATGACAAGAGAAACGATAACACCAGAAGGAAAATACATAGGGAAGACAAGGTATACAAGCCATAGCTGACATCAATGACATGCTACTATATAGAAAGCACCTTGTTATGATGCACAGCATTTCGGGCATATTAGGTCAGTTTTGTCCCAGGATGCGACCCACACTAGTCGACTATCACCCATGTACCTATTTTACTGATGGGTGAACATAAACAACAGGTGTCTTAAGGAAACACGTCCTCATGTTTACACCCGTACCAAGGATCGATCCCCGGACCTCAGTGTGCTAGCGATCGAGCTGCGGGACACCTCAACTGTTAATGACTGCAAAATATAGAATGCAATTAAATAAGGTCAAGCAAAAGCCCACTGGAATGACAGTACCGCCTATCGGGGATTATATATATATATATATATATATATATATATATATATATATATATATATATATATATATATATATATATATATATATATATATATATATATTATATACACACACTTGCACTGAATCATCTACAAAAAAAAAAAAGTTTTAATTAAACACAAGTTGGCTCATTTTTCATAATGTTTACAATTAGACGAGACTCAACATTATGGGAGCCGCGTCCTCCAGCCTGACATATTTATTGTCAGAAAAAGGAAGCATGTGTTTAGGCTTCATTATTACGTTCCCAGATGACGTTCTCAAGAAAACTGCACAGCACACCCATACCTGTTTATATATATATATATATATATATATATATATATATATATATGTATGATAATTTATTATATGGAAAATTAAGAACTGGAGGAAAAGTTGCAGCAGCTTTTCAAAAATGGGAAACTTCACTAGCACAATTTAAGAAAAAGGTAAAATGCAAAGGTGTTGTTTGAAGCCGAGGACAGTGTCACACTCGAGGACAGTGTCACACTCGAGGACAGTGTCACACTCGAGGACAGTGTCACACTCGAGGACAGTGTCACACTCGAGGACAGTGTCACACTCGAGGACAGTGTCACACTCGAGGACAGTGTCACACTCGAGGACAGTGTCACACACTCGAGGACTGTCGCACTCGAGGACAGTGTCACACTCGAGGACAGTGTCACACTCGAGGACAGTGTCACACACTCGAGGACTGTCGCACTCGAGGACACTGTCACACTCGAGGGCAGTGTCACACACGAGGGCAGTGTCACACTCGAGGACAGTCACACATTCGAGGACAGTCACACACTCGAGGACAGTCACAACACTCGAGAACAGTCACACACACTCGAGGACACTTACACACACTCGAGGACAGTGTCACACTCGAGGACAGTGTCACACACTCGAGGACTGTCGCACTCGAGGACACTGTCACACTCGAGGACACTGTCACACTCGAGGGCAGTGTCACACTCGAGGGCAGTGTCACACTCAAGGGCAGTGTCACACTCGAGGACAGTCACACACTCGAGGACAGTCACAACACTCGAGAACAGTCACACACACTCGAGGACACTTACACTCGAGGACAGTGTCACACTCGAGGACAGTGTCACACTCGAGGACTGTCACACTCGAGGACAGTCACACACTCGAGGACAGTCACAACACTCGAGAACAGTCACACGCACTCCAGGACAGTCAGACACACTCGAGGACAGTCACAAACACTCGAGAACATTCAGACACACTCGAGGACAGTTACACACTCGAGGACAGTCACACATACTCAAGGAAAGTCACACACACTCGAGGACAGTCACACTCGAGAACAGTCACACACACTCGAGGACAGTCACACACACTCGAGAACAGTCAAACACACTCGAGGACAGTTACACACACTCGAGAACAGTCACACACACTCGAGGACAGTCACACACTCGTGGACAATCACACACTCGAGGACAGTCACACACACTCGAGGACAGTCACGCACACTCGAGGATAGTCACTCACTCGAGGACAGTCACACACACTCGAGGACAGTCACACACACTCGAGAACAGTGACACACTCGAGGACAGTGACACACTCGAGGAATGTCACACTCGAGGACAGTAACGCACACTGGAGGACAGTCACACACTCGAGGACAGTCACACTCGAGGACAGTCACACACACTCGAGGACAGTCACACACTCGAGGACAATCACACTCACTCGAGGACAGTCACACACACTCGAGGACAGTCACACACACTCAAGGACAGTCACACACATCGAGGACAGTCACACACACTCCAGGACAGTCACATTCACTTGAGGGCAGTCACACACACTCCAGGATAGTCAAACACACTCCAGGACAGCCACACACACTCCAGGACAGTCACACACACTCCAGGACAGTCACACACACTCCAGGACAGTCACACACACTCCAGGACAGTCACACACACTCCAGGACAGTCACACACACTCCAGGACAGTCACACACACTCCAGGACAGTCACACACACTCCAGGACAGTCACACACACTCCAGGACAGTCACACACACTCCAGGACAGTCACACACACTCCAGGACAGTCACGCACACTCCAGGACAGTCACGCACACTCCAGGACAGTCACACACGCTCCAGGACAGTCCAACACACTCCAGGACAGTCACACACACTCGAGGGCAGTCACACACGCTCGAGGACAGTCACACACGCTCGAGGACAGTCACACACACTCGAGGACAGTCACACACACTCCAGGAAAGTCACACACACTCCAGGACAGTCACACACACTCCAGGACAGTCACACACACTCCAGGACAGTCACACACACTCCAGGACAGTCACACACACTCCAGGACAGTCACACACACTCCAGGACAGTCACACACACTCCAGGACAGTCACACACACTCCAGGACAGTCACACACTCTCCAGGACAGTCACACTCACTCCAGGACAGTCACACACACTCCAGGACAGTCACACACACTCCAGGACAGTCACACACACTCCAGGACAGTTACACACACTCTAGGACAGTCACACACACTCCAGGACAGTCACACACACTCCCGGACAGTCACACACACTCCCGGACAGTCACACACACTCCAAGACAGTCACACACACTCCAGGACAGTCACACACACTCCAGGAATACACACTCACTCCAGGACAGTTACACACACTCCAGGACAGTCACACACACTCCAGGACAGTCACACACACTCCAGGACAGTCACACACACTCCAGGACAGTCACACACACTCCAGGACAGTCACACACACTCCAGGACAGTCACACACACTCCAGGACAGTCACACACACTCCAGGACAGTCACACACACCCCAGGACAGTCACACACACTCCAGGACAGTCACACACACTCCAGGACAGTCACACACACTCCAGGACAGTCACACACACTCCAGGACAGTCACACACACTCCAGGACAGTCACACACACTCCAGGTCACAGTCACACACACTCCAGGACAGTCACACACACTCCAGGACAGTCACACAGTTAAACACACTCCAGGACAGTCACACACACTCCAGGACAGTCACACACACTCCAGGACAGTCACACACACTCCAGGACAGTCACACACACTCCAGGACAGTCACACACACTCCAGGACAGTCACACACACTCCAGGACAGTCACACACACTCCAGGACAGTCACACACACTCCAGGACAGTCACACACACTCCAGGACAGTCACACACACTCCAGGACAGTCACACACACTCCAGGACAGTCACACACACTCCAGGACAGTCACACACACTCCAGGACAGTCACACACACTCCAGGACAGTCACACACACTCCAGGACAGTCACACACACTCCAGGACAGTCACACACACTCCAGGACAGTCACACACACTCCAGGACAGTCACACACACTCCAGGACAGTCACACACACACCAGGACAGTCACACTCCAGGACAGTCACACACACTCCAGGACAGTCACACACACTTCAGGACAGTCACACACACTCCAGGACAGTCACACACACTCCAGGACAGTCACACACACTCCAGGACAGTCACACACACTCCAGGACAGTCACACACACTCCAGGACAGTCACACACACTCCAGGACAGTCACACTCCAGGACAGTCACACACACTCCAGGACAGTCACACACACTCCAGGACAGTCACACACACTCCAGGACAGTCACACACAGGACAGTCACAGGACAGTCACACACACTCCAGGACAGTCACACACACTCCAGGACAGTCACACACACTCCAGGACAGTCACACACACTCCAGGACAGTCACACACACTCCAGGACAGTCACACACACTCCAGGACAGTCACACACACTCCAGGACAGTCACACACACTCCAGGACAGTCACACACACTCCAGGACAGTCACACACACTCCAGGACAGTCACACACACTCCAGGACAGTCACACACACTCCAGGACAGTCACACACACTCCAGGACAGTCACACACACTCCAGGACAGTCACACACACTCCAGGACAGTCACACACACTCCAGGACAGTCACACACACTCCAGGACAGTCACACACACTCCAGGACAGTCACACACAGGACAGTCACATACAGGACAGTCACACACACTCCAGGACAGTCACACACACTCAAGGACAGTCACACACACAGTCACACACACTCCAGGACAGTCACACACACTCCAGGACAGTCACACACACTCCAGGACAGTCACACACACTCCAGGACAGTCACACACACTCCAGGACAGTCACACACACCCCAGGACAGTCACACACACCCCAGGACAGTCACACACACACTCCACGACAGTCACACACACTCCAGGACAGTCACACACACTCCAGGACAGTCACACACACTCCAGGACAGTCACACACACTCACAGGACAGTCACACACACTCCAGGACAGTCACACACACTCCAGGACAGTCACACACACTCCAGGACAGTCACACACACAGTCCAGGAACAGTCACACACACTCGACTCCAGGACAGTCACACACACTCCAGGACAGTCACACACACTCCAGTCACACACACTCGAGAACAGTCACACTCGAGGACAGTGACTCCAGGACAGTCACACTGGAGGACACTCCAGGACAGTCACACACACTCCAGTCACACACTCGACAATCACACTCACTCGAGGACAGTCACACACACTCGAGGACAGTCACACACACTCAAGGACAGTCACACACATCGAGGACAGTCACACACACTCCAGGACAGTCACATTCACTTGAGGGCAGTCACACACACTCCAGGATAGTCACACACACTCCAGGACAGTCACACACACTCCAGTCACACACACTCCAGGACAGTCACACACACTCCAGGACAGTCACACACACTCCAGGACAGTCACACACTCCAGGACAGTCACACACACTCCAGGACAGTCACACACACTCCAGGACAGTCACACACACTCCAGGACAGTCACACACTCCAGGACAGTCAGTCACACACACTCCAGGACAGTCACACACTCCAGGACAGTCACACACACTCGAGACAGTCACACACACTCCAGTCACACACACTCGACAGTCACACACACTCCAGGAAAGTCACACACACTCCAGGACAGTCACACACACAGACACACACACTCCAGGACAGTCACACACACTCCAGGACAGTCACACACACTCCAGGACAGTCACACACACTCCAGGACAGTCACACACACTCCAGGACAGTCACACACACTCCAGGACAGTCACACACACTCCAGGACAGTCACACACACTCCAGGACAGTCACACACACTCCAGGACAGTCACACACACTCCAGGACAGTCACACACACTCCAGGACAGTCACACACACTCCAGGACAGTCACACACACTCCCGGACAGTCACACACACTCCAGGACAGTCTCACACAGGACAGTCACAGGACAGTCACACACACTCCAGGACAGTCACACACACTCCCGGACAGTCAGGACAGTCACACACACTCCAGGACAGTCACACACACTCCAGGACACACTCACTCCAGTCACACACACTCCAGGACAGTCACACACACTCCAAGACAGTCAGGACAGTCACACACACTCCAGGACAGTCACACACACTCCAGGACAGTCACACACACTCCAGGACAGTCACACACACTCCAGGACAGTCACACACACTCCAGGACAGTCACACACACTCCAGGACAGTCACACACACTCCAGGACAGTCACACACACTCCAGGACAGTCACACACACTCCAGGACAGTCACACACACTCCAGGACAGTCACACACACTCCAGGACAGTCACACACACTCCAGGACAGTCACACACACTCCAGGACAGTCACACACACTCCAGGACAGTCACACACACTCCAGGACAGTCACACACACTCCAGGACAGTCACACACACTCCAGGAATACACACTCACTCCAGGACAGTTACACACACTCCAGGACAGTCACATACACTCCAGGACAGTCACACAAACTCCAGGACAGTCACACACACTCCAGGACAGTCACACACACTCCAGGACAGTCACACACACTCCAGGACAATCACACACACTCCACACACACTCCAGGACAGTCACACACACTCCAGGACACACACACTCCAGGACAGTCACACACACTCCCGGACAGTCACACACACTCCAGGACAGTCACACACACTCCAGGACAGTCACACACACTCCAGGACAGTCACACACACTCCAGGACTACACACTCACTCCAGGACAGTCACACACACTCCAGGACAGTCACACACACTCCAGGACAGTCACACACACTCCAGGACAGTCACACACACTCCAGGACAGTCACACACACTCCAGGACAGTCACACACACTCCAGGACAGTCACACACACTCCAGGACAGTCACACACACTCCAGGACAGTCACACACACTCCAGGACAGTCACACACACTCCATGACAGTCACACACACTCCAGGACAGTCACACACACTCCAGGACAGTCACACACACTCCAGGACAGTCACACACACTCCAGGACAGTCACACACACTCCAGGACAGTCACACACACTCCAGGACAGTCACACACACTCCAGGACAGTCACATACACTCCAGGACAGTCACACAAACTCCAGGACAGTCACACACACTCCAGGACAGTCACACACACTCCAGGACAGTCACACACACTCCAGGACAATCACACACACTCCAGGACAGTCACACACACTCCAGGACAGTCACACACACTCCAGGACAGTCACACACACTCCAGGACAGTCACACACACTCCAGGACAGTCACACACACTCCAGGACAGTCACACACACTCCAGGACAGTCACACACACTCCAGGACAGTCACACACACTCCAGGACAGTCACACACACTCCAGGACAGTCACACACACTCCAGGACAGTCACACACACTCCAGGACAGTCACACACACTCCAGGACAGTCACACACACTCCAGGACAGTCACACACGCTCCAGGACAGTCACACACACTCCAGGACAGTCACACACACTCCAGGACAGTCACACACACTCCAGGACAGTCACACACACTCCAGGACAGTCACACACACTCCAGGACAGTCACACACACCCCAGGACAGTCACACACACCCCAGGACAGTCACACACACCCCAGGACAGTCACACACACTCCAGGACAGTCACACACACTCACACACACTCCAGGACAGTCACACACACTCCAGGACAGTCTCACACACACTCCAGGACAGTCACACACACCCCAGGACAGTCACACACACCCCAGGACAGTCACACACACTCCAGGACAGTCTCACACACACTCCAGGACAGTCACATACACCCCAGGACAGTCACACACACCCCAGGACAGTCACACACACCCCAGGACAGTCACACACACCCCAGGACAGTCACACACACTCCAGGACAGTCTCACACACACTCCAGGACAGTCACATACACCCCAGGACAGTCACACACACCCCAGGACAGTCACACACACCCCAGGACAGTCACACACACCCCAGGACAGTCACACACACTCCAGGACAGTCTCACACACACCCCAGGACAGTCACACACACTCCAGGACAGTCACACACACCCCAGGACAGTCACACACACCCCAGGACAGTCACACACACTCCAGGACAGTCACACACACTCCAGGACAGTCACACACACTCCAGGACAGTCACACACACTCCAGGACAGTCACACACACTCCAGGACAGTCACACACACACCAGGACAGTCACACACACTCCAGGACAGTCACACACACTCCAGGACAGTCACACACACTCCAGGACAGTCACACACACTCCAGGACAGTCACACACACTCCAGGACAGTCACACACTCTCCAGGACAGTCACACTCACTCCAGGACAGTCACACACACTCCAGGACAGTCACACACACTCCAGGACAGTCACACACACTCCAGGACAGTCACACACACACCAGGACAGTCACACACACTCCAGGACAGTCACACACACTCCAGGACAGTCACACACACTCCAGGACAGTCACACACACACCAGGACAGTCACACACACTCCAGGACAGTCACACACACACCAGGACAGTCACACACACTCCAGGACAGTCACATGTTATGGAATTCTATTGTATATATTTAATAATAATAATTATTTTTATCAATTTAAACTCTAAACCCAAAAGGTTCTTTCAGCGTTAAATGTTTTAATTAATTTTAATAATTAACTGAAGGAAAGGAGTGAAGGTGGGAGGGAAGGTGGGTGGGAGGGAAGGTGGGTGGGAGGGAAGGAGGGTGGAAGGGAAGGTGGAAGTGAAGGAGAGTGGGAGGGAAGGTGGGTGGAAGTGAAGGAGAGTGGGAGGGAAGGTGGGTGGGAGTGAAGGTGGGCGGGAGAGAAGGAGAGTGGGAGGGAAGGAACGAGGGAGTGAAGGAGGGTGGGAGGGAAGGAGGGTGGGAGTGAAGGAGAGTGGGAGGGAAGGAGGTTGGGAGTGAAGTAGGGTGGGACGGAAGGAGGATGGGAGTGAAGGAGGGTGGGAGGGAAGGAGGGTGGGAGGGAAGGAGGATGTGAGTGAAGGAGTTTGAGAGGGAAGGAGAGTGGGAGGGAACTAACGAGGGAGTGAAGGAGGGTGGGACGGAAGGAGGATGGGAGTGAAGGAGGGTGGGAGGGAAGGAAGGTGGAAGTGAAGAAGGTGGGAGTGAAGGTGGGTGGGAAGGTGGGTGGGAGTGAAGGAGAGTGGGAGTGAAGGAGAGTGGGAGTGAAGGAGAGTGGGAGGGAAGGAATGAGAGAGTGAAGGAGGGTGGGAGGGAAGGAGAGTGGGAGTGAAGAAGGGTGAGAGTGAAGGAGGGTGGGAGTGAAGGAGAGTGGGAGTGAATTAGAGTGGGAGGGAAGGAATGAGGGAGTGAAGGAGGGAGGGAGGGAAGGAGAGTGGGAGTGAAGGAGGGTGGGAGTGAAGAAGGGTGGGAGTGAAGAAGGGTGGGAGTGAAGGTGGGTGGGAGTGAAGGAGAGTGGGAGTGAAGGAGAGTGGGAGGGAAGGAGAGTGGGAGGGAAGGAGGGTGGGAGGGAAGAAGGGTGGGATTGAAGGTGGGTGGGAGTGAAGGGTGAGAGTGAATGAGGGTGGGAGTGAAGGAGGATGGGAGTGAAGGAGGGTGGGAGTGAAGGTGTGTGGGAGTGAAGGAGGGTGAGAGTGAAGAAGGGTGGGAGTGAAGAAGGGTGGGAGTGAAGGAGAGTGGGAGTGAAGGAGAGTGGGAGTGAAGGAGAGTGGGAGGGAAGGAATGTGGGTGGGAGTGAAGGAGAGTGGGAGTGAAGGAGAGGGGAGTGAAGGAGGGTGGGAGTGGGAAGGAGGATGGGAGTGGGAAGGAGGATGGGAGTGGGAAGGAGGATGGGAGTGGGAAGGAGGATGGGAGTGAAAGAGGGTGGGAGTGAAGAAGGGTGGGAGTGAATTCAGGTGGGTGGGAGTGAAGGAGAGTGGGAGTGAAGGAGAGTGGGAGGGAAGGAACGAGGGAGTGAAGGAGGGTGGGAGGGAAGAAGGGTGGGATTGAAGGTGGGTGGGAGTGAAGGGTGAGAGTGAATGAGGGTGGGAGTGAAGGAGGGTGGGAGTGAAGGAGGGTGGGAGTGAAGGAGGGGGGGAGTGAAGGTGTGTGGGAGTGAAGGAGTGGGGGAGTGAAGGGGGGGAGTGAAGGAGGGTGGGAGTGAAGGTGTGTGGGAGTGAAGGAGGGTGAGAGTGAAGGGTGGGAGTGAAGGTGGGTGAGAGTGAAGGGTGGGAGTGAAGGAGGGTGGGAGTGAAGGTGTGTGGGAGTGAAGGAGGGTGAGAGTGAAGGGTGGGAGTGAAGGAGGGTGGGAGTGAAGGTGGGTGGGAGTGAAGGGTGAGAGTGAATGAGGGTGAGAGTGAAGGAGGGTGAGAGTGAAGGTGTGTGGGAGTGAAGGAGGGTGAGAGTGAAGGGTTGGAGTGAAGGAGGGTGGGAGTGAAGGTGTGTGGGAGTGAAGGAGGGTGAGAGTGAAGGGTGGGAGTGAAGGAGGGTGGGAGTGAAGGTGTGTGGGAGTGAAGGAGGGTGAGAGTGAAGGGTGGGAGTGAAGGAGGGTGAGAGTGAATGAGGGTGGGAGTGAAGGAGGGTGAGAGTGAAGGTGTGTGGGAGTGAAGGAGGGTGAGAGTGAAGGGTGGGAGTGAAGGAGGGTGAGAGTGAAGGGTGGGAGTGAAGGAGGGTGGGAGTGAAGGTGTGTGGGAGTGAAGGAGGGTGAGAGTGAAGGGTGGGAGTGAAGGAGGGTGGGAGTGAAGGAGGGTGGGAGTGAAGGAGGGTGAGAGTGAAGGAGAGTGAGAGTGAAGGAGAGTGAGAGTGAAGGAGAGTGAGAGTGAAGGAGAGTGAGAGTGAAGGAGAGTGAGAGTGAAGGAGGGTGAGAATGAAGGAGGGTGAGAATGAAGGAGGGCGAGAATGAAGGAGGGTGAGAATGAAGGAGAGTGAGAGTGAAGGAGGGTGAGAGTGAAGGAGGGTGAGAGTGAAGGAGGGTGAGAGTGAAGGAGGGTGAGAGTGAAGGAGAGTGAGAGTGAAGGAGGGTGGGAGTGATGGAGGGTGGGAGTGATGGAGGGTGGGAGTCAAGGAGGGTGGGAGGGAAGGAGGGTGGTAGTGATGGAGGGTGGGAGTGAAGGTGGGTGGGAGTGAAGGAGGGTGGGAGGGAAGGAGGGTGGGAGTGATGGAGGGTGGGAGTGAAGGAGGGTGGGAGTGAAGGAGGGTGGGAGTGATGGAGGGTGGGAGTGAAGGAGGGTGGGAGTGAAGGAGGGTGGGAGGGAAGGAGGGTGGGAGTGATGGAGGGTGGGAGTGATGGAGGGTGGGAGGGAAGGAGGGTGGGAGTGATGGAGGGTGGGAGTGAAGGAGGGTGGGAGTGAAGGAGGGTGGGAGGGAAGGAGGGTGGGAGTGATGGAGGGTGGGAGTGAAGGAGGGTGGGAGTGAAGGAGGGGGGGAGGGAAGGAGGGTGGGAGTGATGGAGGGTGGGAGTGATGGAGGGTGGGAGTCAAGGAGAGTGGAAGTGAAGGAGGGTGGGAGGGAAGGTGGGTGGGAGTGAAGGAGGGTGGGAGTGAAGGAGGGTGGGAGTGAAGGAGTGTGGGAGTGCAGGAGTGTGGGAGTGAAGGAGTGTGGGAGTGAAGGTGGGTGGGAGTGAAGGAGGGTGGGAGTGAAGGAGGGTGGGAGTGAAGGAGGGTGGGAGTGAAGGAGGGTGGGAGTGAAGGAGGGTAGGAGTGAAGGAGGGTGGGAGTGAAGGTGGGTGGGAGTGAAGGAGGGTGGGAGTGAAGGAGGGTAGGAGTGAAGGAGTGTGGGAGGGAAGGAGGATGGGAGTGAAGGAGGGTGGGAGGGAAGGAGGGTAGGAGTGAAGGAGGGTGGGAGGGAAGGAGGGTAGGAGTGAAGGAGGGTGGGAGTGAAGGTGGGTAGCAGTGAAGGTGGGTAGCAGTGAAGGTGGGTAGCAGTGAAGGTGGGTAGCAGTGAAGGTGGGTAGCAGTGAAGGTGGGTAGCAGTGAAGGTGGGTAGCTGGGAAGGTGGGTAGCTGGGAAGGTGGGTAGGAGTGAAGGAGGGTGGGAGGGAAGGAGGGTAGGAGTGAAGGAGGGTGGGAGTGAAGGAGGGTGGGAGGGAAGGAGGGTAGGAGTGAAGGAGGGTGGGAGGGAAGGAGGGTAGGAGTGAAGGAGGGTGGGAGTGAAGGAGGGTAGGAGTGAAGGAGGGTGGGAGTGAAGGAGGGTAGGAGTGAAGGAGGGTGGGAGTGAAGGAGGGTGGGAGTGAAGGAGGGTGGGAGGGAAGGAGGGTAGGAGTGAAGGAGGGTGGGAGGGAAGGAGGGTAGGAGTGAAGGAGGGTGGGAGTGAAGGAGGGTAGGAGTGAAGGAGGGTGGGAGTGAAGGAGGGTAGGAGTGATGAAGGGTGGGAGTGAAGGAGGGTGGGAGTGAAGGAGGGTCGGAGTGAAGGAGGGTAGGAGTGAAGGAGGGTGGGAGGGAAGGAGGGTAGGAGTGAAGGAGGATGGGAGTGAAGGAGGGTGGGAGTGAAGGAGGATGGGAGTGAAGGAGGGTGGGAGTGAAGGAGGGTAGGAGTGAAGAAGGGTGGGAGGGAAGGAGAGTGGGAGTGAAGAAGGGTGGGAGTGAAGTAGGGTGGGAGTGAAGGAGGGTAGGAGTGAAGGAGGGTGGGAGGGAAGGAGGGTAGGAGTGAAGGAGGGTGGGAGTGAAGGAGGGTAGGAGTGAAGGAGGGTGGGAGTAAAGGAGGCTGGGAGGGAAGGAGGCTGGGAGGGAAGTAGGCTGGGAGGGAAGGAGGCTGGGACGGAAGGAGGCTGGGAGGGAAGGAGGCTGGGACGGAAGGAGGCTGGGACGGAAGGAGGCTGGGAGGGAAGGAGGGCAGGAGTGAAGGAGGGTGGGAGTGAAGGAGGGTAGGAGTGAAGGAGGGTGGGAGGGAAGGAGGGTGGGAGGGAAGGAGGCTGGGAGTGAAGGAGGGTGGGAGTGAAGGAGGGTAGGAGTGAAGGAGGATGGGAGTGAAGGAGGGTAGGAGTGAAGAAGGGTGGGAGTGAAGGAGGGTGGGAGGGAAGGAGGGTGGGAGTGAAGGAGGGTGGGAGGGAAGGAGGGTAGGAGTGAAGGAGGGTGGGAGTGAAGGAGGGTGGGATGGAAGGAGGGTGGGAGTGAAGGAGGGTGGGAGGGAAGGAGGGTAGGAGTGATGGTGGGTGGGAGGGAAGGAGGGTGGGAGTGAAGGAGGGTGGGAGTGAAGGAGGGTGGGAGTGAAGGAGGGTAGGAGTGAAGGAGGGTGGGAGTGAAGGAGGGTGGGAGTGAAGGTGGGTGGGAGTGAAGGTGGGTGGGAGTGAAGGAGGATGGGAGTGAAGGAGGGTGGGAGTGAAGGAGGGTGGGAGTGAAGGAGGGTGGGAGGGAAGGAGGGTGGGAGTGAAGGAGGGTGGGAGTGAAGGAGGGTAGGAGTGAAGGAGGATGGGAGTGAAGGAGGGTGGGAGGGAAGGAGGGTAGGAGTGAAGGAGGGTGGGAGTGAAGGAGGGTGGTAGGGAAGGAGGGTGGAAGTGAAGGAGGGTAGGAGTGATGAAGGGTGGGAGTGAAGGAGGGTGGGAGGGAAAGAGGGTGGGAGTGATGGAGGGTGGGAGGGAAGGAGGGTGGGAGGGAAGGAGAGTGGGAGGGAAGGAGAGTGGGAGGGAAGGAGAGTGGGAGGGAAGGAGAGTGGGAGGGAAGGCTCTATTACTGTGAAGGAGATGGAAAAACTGAGTGAAAAACGTAATCCTTCAGAGGCACTCCTTCCTCCCTCTCTCTCTCTCTCCCTCTTTTCGCCCTCTCTCCTCTAATTCCCTTCCCTCCCTCTCCCTCATATCCTCCACACAGCCAGGGAGTACTGTGAGCACCACTCCACCACACAGCCAGGGAGTACTGTGAGCACCACTCCACCACACAGCCAGGGAGTACTGTGAGCACCACTCCACCACACAGCCAGGGAGTACTGTGAGCACCACTCCACCACTCAGCCAGGGAGTACTGTGAGCACCACTCCTCCACACAGCCAGGGAGTACTGTGAGCACCACTCCACCACACAGCCAGGGAGTACTGTGAGCACCACTCCACCACACAGCCAGGGAGTACTGTGAGCACCACTCCACCACACAGCCAGGGAGTACTGTGAGCACCACTCCACCACACAGCCAGGGAGTACTGTGAGCACCACTCCACCACACAGCCAGGGAGTACTGTGAGCACCACTCCACCACACAGTCAGTGAGTACTGTGAGCACCACTCCACTACACAGCCAGGGAGTACTGTGAGCACCACTCCACCACACAGCCAGGGAGTACTGTGAGCACCACTCCACCACACAGCCAGGGAGTACTGTGAGCACCACTCCACCACACAGCCAGAGAGTACTGTGAGCACCACTCCACCACACAGCCAGGGAGTACTGTGAGCACCACTCCACCACACAGCCAGGGAGTACTGTGAGCACCACTCCTCCACACAGCCACTGTGAGCACCACTCCTCCACACAGCCAGGGAGTACTGTGAGCACCACTCCACCACACAGCCAGGGAGTACTGTGAGCACCACTCCAGCCACTCACCACTCCACCACACAGCCAGGGAGTACTGTGAGCACCACTCCACACAGCCACTGTGAGCACCACTCCACCACACAGCCAGGGAGTACTGTGAGCACCACTCCACCACACAGCCAGGGAGTACTGTGAGCACCACTCCACCACACAGCCAGGGAGTACTGTGAGCACCACTCCACCACACAGCCAGGGAGTACTGTGAGCACCACTCCTCCACACAGCCAGGGAGTACTGTGAGCACCACTCCTCCACACAGCCAGGGAGTACTGTGAGCACCACTCCACCACACAGCCAGGGAGTACTGTGAGCACCACTCCACCACACAGCCAGGGAGTACTGTGAGCACCACTACTCCACACAGCCAGGGAGTACTGTGAGCACCACTCCACCACACAGCCAGGGAATACTGTGAGCACCACTCCACCACACAGCCAGGGAGTACTGTGAGCACCACTCCACCACACAGCCAGGGAGTACTGTGAGCACCACTCCACCACACAGCCAGGGAGTACTGTGAGCACCACTCCACCACACAGCCAGGGAGTACTGTGAGCACCACTCCACCACACAGCCAGGGAGTACTGTGAGCACCACTTCACCACACAGCCAGGGAGTACTGTGAGCACCACTCCACCACACAGCCAGGGAGTACTGTGAGCACCACTCCACCACACAGCCAGGGAGTACTGTGAGCACCACTCCACCACACAGCCAGGGAGTACTGTGAGCACCACTCCACCACACAGCCAGGGAGTACTGTGAGCACCACTCCACCACACAGCCAGGGAGTACTGTGAGCACCACTCCACCACACAGCCAGGGAGTACTGTGAGCACCACTCCACCACACAGCCAGGGAGTACTGTGATCACCACTCCACCACACAGCCAGGGAGTACTGTGAGCACCACTCCACCACACAGCCAGGGAGTACTGTGAGCACCACTCCACCACACAGCCAGGGAGTACTGTGAGCACCACTCCACCACACAGTCAGTGAGTACTGTGAGCACCACTCCACCACACAGCCAGGGAGTACTGTGATCACTCCACCACACAGCCAGGGAGTACTGTGAGCACCACTCCACCACACAGCCAGGGAGTACTGTGAGCACCACTCCACCACACAGCCAGGGAGTACTGTGAGCACCACTCCACCACACAGTCAGTGAGTACTGTGAGCACCACTCCACCACACAGCCAGGGAGTACTGTGAGCACCACTCCACCACACTGTCAGTGAGTACTGTGAGCACCACTCCACCACACAGTCAGTGAGTACTGTGAGCACCACTCCACCACACAGTCAGGGAGTACTGTGAGCACCACTCCACCACACAGTCAGGGAGTACTGTGAGCACCACTCCACCACACAGCCAGGGAGTACTGTGAACACCACTCCACCACACAGTCAGTGAGTACTGTGAGCACCACTCCACCACACAGTCAGTGAGTACTGTGAGCACCACTCCACCACACAGTCAGTGAGTACTGTGAGCACCACTCCACCACACAGTCAGTGAGTACTGTGAACACCACTCCACCACACAGTGAGTACTGTGAGCACCACTCCACCACACAGTCAGTGAGTACTGTGAGCACCACTCCACCACACAGTCAGTGAGTACTGTGAGCACCACTCCACCACACAGTCAGTGAGTACTGTGAGCACCACTCCACCACACAGTCAGTGAGTACTGTGAGCACCACTCCACCACACAGTCAGTGAGTACTGTGAGCACCACTCCCCCACACAGTCAGTGAGTACTGTGAGCACCACTCCACCACACAGTCAGTGAGTACTGTGAGCACCACTCCACCACACAGCCAGGGAGTACTGTGAGCACCACTCCACCACACAGTCAGTGAGTACTGTGAGCACCACTCCTCCACACAGTCAGGGAGTACTGTGAGCACCACTCCACCACACAGTCAGTGAGTACTGTGAGCACCACTCCACCACACAGTCAGTGAGTACTGTGAGCACCACTCCACCACACAGTCAGTGAGTACTGTGAGCACCACTCCACCACACAGTCAGGGAGTACTGTGAGCACCACTCCACCACACAGCCAGGGAGTACTGTGAGCACCACTCCACCACACAGTCAGTGAGTACTGTGAGCACCACTCCACCACACAGTCAGTGAGTACTGTGAGCACCACTCCACCACACAGCCAGGGAGTACTGTGAGCACCACTCCACCACACAGCCAGGGAGTCCTGTGAGCACGCCACCACACAGCCAGGGAGTACTGTGAGCACCACTCCACCACACAGACAGGGAGTACTGTGAGCACCACTCCACCACACAGCCAGGGAGTACTGTGAGCACCACTCCACCACACAGCCAGGGAGTACTGTGAGCACCACTCCACCACACAGCCAGGGAGTACTGTGAGCACCACTCCACCACACAGCCAGGGAGAACTGTGAGCACCACTCCACCTTCTACACAAGCTGACATCATGGGTATCTCCAGGCAGCTCCTCTTATTGTACTTAATACACGAGTGTAAAGTGCTGGGTTTGTTTAGTACCTGAGATATGGAAGACACATACGTACAGTTCAGGACATGTATTCGTGTAAACGTTTCGCCACCAGTGGTTTCTTCAGTCCTGGGACTGAAGAAACAATTGTGGCGAAACGTTTCCTGTAACTGCACATGTGTGTCTTTTTCCACAGCTTGTCGGTATCACCATACCATTCATTCCTCAGTTGTCGGTATCACCATACCATTCCTCAGTTGTCGGTATCACCATACCATTCCTCAGTTGTCGGTATCACCATACCGTTCCTCAGTTGTCGGTATCACCATACCATTCCTCAGTTGTCGGTATCACCATACCGTTCCTCAGTTGTCGGTATAACCATACCATTCTTCAGTTGTCGGTATCACCATACCGTTCCTCAGTTGTCGGCATCACCATACCATTCCTCAGTTGTCGGTATCACCATACCGTTCCTCAGTTGTCGGTATAACCATACCATTCTTCAGTTGTCGGTATCACCATACCGTTCCTCAGTTGTCGGTATCACCATACCATTCCTCAGTTGTCGGTATCACCATACCGTTCCTCAGTTGTCGGTATCACCATACCATTCCTCAGTTGTCGGTATCACCATACCATTCATTCCTCAGTTGTCGGTATCACCATACCATTCCTCAGTTGTCGGTATCACCATACCATTCCTCAGTTGTCGGTATCACCATACCGTTCCTCAGTTGTCGGTATCACCATACCATTCCTCAGTTGTCGGTATCACCATACCGTTCCTCAGTTGTCGGCATCACCATACCATTCCTCAGTTGTCGGTACCATACCGTTCCTCAGTTGTCGGCATCACCATACCATTCCTCAGTTGTCGGTATCACCATACCGTTCCTCAGTTGTCGGTATCACCATACCGTTCCTCAGTTGTCGGCATCACCATACCATTCCTCAGTTGTCGGTATCACCATACCATTACTCAGTTGTCGGTATCACCATACCATTCCTCAGTTGTCGGTATCACCATACCATTACTCAGTTGTCGGTATCACCATACCATTCCTCAGTTGTCGGTATCACCATACCATTCCTCAGTTGTCGGTATCACCATACCATTCCTCAGTTGTCGGTATCACCATACCGTTCCTCAGTTGTCGGTATCACCATACCATTCCTCAGTTGTCGGTATCACCATACCATTACTCAGTTGTCGGTATCACCATACCATTCCTCAGTTGTCGGAATCACCATACCATTACTCAGTTGTCGGTATCACCATACCATTCCTCAGTTGTCGGTATCACCATACCATTCCTCAGTTGTCGGCATCACCATACCATTCCTCAGTTGTCGGTATCACCATACCATTCCTCAGTTGTCGGTATCACCATACCATTACTCAGTTGTCGGTATCACCATACCATTCCTCAGTTGTCGGTATAACCATACCATTCCTCAGTTGTCGGTATAACCATACCATTCCTCAGTTGTCGGCATCACCATACCATTCCTCAGTTGTCGGTATCACCATACCATTCCTCAGTTGTCGGTATCACCATACCATTCCTCAGTTGTCGGTATCACCATACCATTCCTCAGTTGTCGGTATCACCATACTTTTCCTCAGTTGTCGGTATCACCATACCATTCCTCAGTTGTCGGTATCACCATACCATTTCTCAGTTGTCGGCATCACCATACCATTCCTCAGTTGTCGGTATCACCATACCATTCCTCAGTTGTCGATATCACCACACCATTCCTCAGTTGTCGATATCACCACACCATTCCTCAGTTGTCGGTATCACCATACCATTCCTCAGTTGTCGGTATCACCATACCATTCCTCAGTTGTCGGTATCACCATACCATTACTCAGTTGTCGGTATCACCATACCATTCCTCAGTTGTCGGTATCACCATATCATTCCTCAGTTGTCGGCATCACCATACCATTCCTCAGTTGTCGGTATCACCATACTATTACTCAGTTGTCGGTATCACCATACCATTCCTCAGTTGTCGGTATCACCATACCATTCCTCAGTTGTCGGCATCACCATACCATTCCTCAGTTGTCGGTATCACCATTCCATTCCTAAGTTCTCGGTATCACCATACCATTACTCAGTTGTCGGTATCACCATACTATTCCTCAGTTGTCGGTATCACCATACCATTCCTCAGTTGTCGGTATCACCATACCATTTCTCAGTTGTCGGCATCACCATATCATTCCTCAGTTGTCGGTATCACCATACCATTCCTCAGTTGTCGGTATCACCATACCATTCCTCAGTTGTCGGTATCACCATACT
Organism: Cherax quadricarinatus; assembly: GCF_038502225.1. NCBI lineage: Eukaryota > Metazoa > Arthropoda > Malacostraca > Decapoda > Parastacidae > Cherax > Cherax quadricarinatus. The sequence continues at coordinate 10,875,179 of NC_091350.1, read as the reverse complement.
ATTCCTCAGTTGTCGGTATCACCATACCATTCCTCAGTTGTCGGTATCAGCATACCATTCCTCAGTTGTCGGTATCACCATACCATTCCTCAGTTGTCGGCATCACCAAACCATTCCTCAGTTGTCGGTATCACCATACCATTCCTCAGTTGTCGGTATCACCATACCATTCCTCAGTTGTCGGCATCACCATACCATTCCTCAGTTGTCGGCATCACCATACCATTCCTCAGTTGTCGGCATCGCCATACCATTCCTCAGTTGTCGGTATCACTATACCATTCCTCAGTTGTCGGCATCACCATACCATTCCTCAGTTGTCGGTATCACCATACCATTCCTCAGTTGTCGGTATCACCATACCATTCCTCAGTTGTCGGCATCGCCATACCATTCCTCAGTTGTCGGTATCACCATACCATTCCTCAGTTGTCGGTATCACCATACCATTCCTCAGTTGTCGGCATCGCCATACCATTCCTCAGTTGTCGGTATCACCATACCATTCCTCAGTTGTCGGTATCACCATACCATTACTCAGTTGTCGGCATCGCCATACCATTCCTCTGTTGTCGGTATCACCACACCATTCCTCAGTTGTCGGCATCGCCATACCATTCCTCAGTTGTCGGTATCACCATACCATTCCTCAGTTGTCGGTATCACCATACCATTCCTCAGTTGTCGGCATCGCCATACCATTCCTCAGTTGTCGGTATCACCATACCATTCCTCAGTTGTCGGTATCACCATACCATTCCTCAGTTGTCGGTATCACCATACCATTCCTCAGTTGTCGGCATCGCCATACCATTCCTCAGTTGTCGGTATCACCATACCATTCCTCAGTTGTCGGCATCACCATACCATTCCTCAGTTGTCGGTATCACCATACCATTCCTCAGTTGTCGGTATCACCATACCATTCCTCAGTTGTCGGCATCGCCATACCATTCCTCAGTTGTCGGTATCACCATACCATTCCTCAGTTGTCGGTATCACCATACCATTCCTCAGTTGTCGGCATCACCATACCATTCCTCAGTTGTCGGCATCACCATACCATTCCTCAGTTGTCGGCATCGCCATACCATTCCTCAGTTGTCGGTATCACCATACCATTCCTCAGTTGTCGGTATCACTATACCATTCCTCAGTTGTCGGCATCACCATACCATTCCTCAGTTGTCGGTATCACCATACCATTCCTCAGTTGTCGGTATCACCATACCATTCCTCAGTTGTCGGCATCGCCATACCATTCCTCAGTTGTCGGTGTCACCATACCATTCCTCAGTTGTCGGTATCACCATACCATTCCTCAGTTGTCGGCATCGCCATACCATTCCTCAGTTGTCGGTATCACCATACCATTCCTCAGTTGTCGGTATCACCATACCATTACTCAGTTGTCGGCATCGCCATACCATTCCTCTGTTGTCGGTATCACCACACCATTCCTCAGTTGTCGGCATCGCCATACCATTCCTCAGTTGTCGGTATCACCATACCATTCCTCAGTTGTCGGTATCACCATACCATTCCTCAGTTGTCGGCATCGCCATACCATTCCTCAGTTGTCGGTATCACCATACCATTCCTCAGTTGTCGGTATCACCATACCATTCCTCAGTTGTCGGCATCGCCATACCATTCCTCAGTTGTCGGTATCACCATACCATTCCTCAGTTGTCGGTATCACCATACCATTCCTCAGTTGTCGGCATCGCCATACCATTCCTCAGTTGTCGGTATCACCATACCATTCCTCAGTTGTCGGCATCACCATACCATTCCTCAGTTGTCGGTATCACCATACCATTCCTCAGTTGTCGGTATCACCATACCATTCCTCAGTTGTCGGCATCGCCATACCATTCCTCAGTTGTCGGTATCACCATACCATTCCTCAGTTGTCGGTATCACCATACCATTCCTCAGTTGTCGGCATCGCCATACCATTTCTCAGTTGTTGGTATCACCATACCATTCCTCAGTTGTCGGTATCACCATACCATTCCTCAGTTGTCGGCATCGCCATACCATTCCTCAGTTGTCGGTATCACCATACCATTCCTCAGTTGTCGGCATCACCATACCATTCCTCAGTTGTCGGTATCACCATACCATTCCTCAGTTCTCGGTATCACCATACCATTACTCAGTTGTCGGTATCACCATACTATTCCTCAGTTGTCGGTATCACCATACCATTCCTCAGTTGTCGGCATCGCCATACCATTTCTCAGTTGTTGGTATCACCATACCATTCCTCAGTTGTCGGTATCACCATACCATTCCTCAGTTGTCGGCATCGCCATACCATTCCTCAGTTGTCGGTATCACCATACCATTCCTCAGTTGTCGGCATCACCATACCATTCCTCAGTTGTCGGTATCACCATACCATTCCTCAGTTGTCGGCATCGCCATACCATTCCTCAGTTGTCGGTATCACCATACCATTCCTCAGTTGTCGGTATCACCATACCATTCCTCAGTTGTCGGCATCGCCATACCATTCCTCAGTTGTCGGTATCACCATACCATTCCTCAGTTGTCGGCATCACCATACCATTCCTCAGTTGTCGGTATCACCATACCATTCCTCAGTTGTCGGTATCACCATACCATTCCTCAGTTGTCGGCATCGCCATACCATTCCTCAGTTGTCGGTATCACCATACCATTCCTCAGTTGTCGGTATCACCATACCATTCCTCAGTTGTCGGCATCGCCATACCATTTCTCAGTTGTTGGTATCACCATACCATTCCTCAGTTGTCGGTATCACCATACCATTCCTCAGTTGTCGGCATCGCCATACCATTCCTCAGTTGTCGGTATCACCATACCATTCCTCAGTTGTCGGCATCACCATACCATTGCTCAGTTGTCGGTATCACCATACCATTCCTCAGTTCTCGGTATCACCATACCATTACTCAGTTGTCGGTATCACCATACTATTCCTCAGTTGTCGGTATCACCATACCATTCCTCAGTTGTCGGCATCGCCATACCATTTCTCAGTTGTTGGTATCACCATACCATTCCTCAGTTGTCGGTATCACCATACCATTCCTCAGTTGTCGGCATCGCCATACCATTCCTCAGTTGTCGGTATCGCCATACCATTCCTCAGTTGTCGGTATCACCAAACCATTCCTCAGTTGTCGGTATCACCATACCATTCCTCAGTTGTCGGTATCACCACACCATTCCTCAGTTGTCGGTATCACCACACCATTCCTCAGTTGTCGGTATCACCACACCATTCCTCAGTTGTCGGTATCACCATACCATTCCTCAGTTGTCGGCATCGCCATACCATTCCTCAGTTGTCGGTATCACCACACCATTCCTCAGTTGTCGGTATCACCATACCATTCCTCAGTTGTCGGCATCGCCATACCATTCCTCAGTTGTCGGCATCACTACACCATTCCTCAGTTGTCGGCATCACTACACCATTCCTCAGTTGTCGGCATCACTACACCATTCCTCAGTTGTCGGCATCACCACACCATTCCTCAGTTGTCGGCATCACCATACCATTCTTGATTTGTCGGCATCACTACACCATTCCTCAGTTGTCGGCATCACCACACCATTCCTCAGTTGTCGGCATCACTACACCATTCCTCAGTTGTCGGCATCACCACACCATTCCTCAGTTGTCGGCATCACCACACCATTCCTCAGTTGTCGGCATCACCACACCATTCCTCAGTTGTCGGCATCACTACACCATTCCTCAGTTGTCGGCATCACCACACCATTCCTCAGTTGTCGGCATCACCACACCATTCCTCAGTTGTCGGCATCACCACACCATTCCTCAGTTGTCGGCATCACTACACCATTCCTCAGTTGTCGGCATCACCACACCATTCCTCAGTTGTCGGCATCACCACACCATTCCTCAGTTGTCGGCATCACCACACCATTCCTCAGTTGTCGGCATCACCACACCATTCCTCAGTTGTCGGCATCACCACACCATTCCTCAGTTGTCGGCATCACTACACCATTCCTCAGTTGTCGGCATCACCACACCATTCCTCAGTTGTCGGCATCACCACACCATTCCTCAGTTGTCGGCATCACCACACCATTCCTCAGTTGTCGGCATCACCACACCATTCCTCAGTTGTCGGCATCACCACACCATTCCTCAGTTGTCGGCATCACTACACCATTCCTCAGTTGTCGGCATCACCACACCATTCCTCAGTTGTCGGCATCACCACACCATTCCTCAGTTGTCGGCATCACCACACCATTCCTCAGTTGTCGGCATCACTACACCATTCCTCAGTTGTCGGCATCACTACACCATTCCTCAGTTGTCGGCATCACCACACCATTCCTCAGTTGTCGGCATCACCACACCATTCCTCAGTTGTCGGCATCACCACACCATTCCTCAGTTGTCGGCATCACCACACCATTCCTCAGTTGTCGGCATCACTACACCATTCCTCAGTTGTCGGCATCACCACACAATTCCTCAGTTGTCGGCATCACCACACCATTCCTCAGTTGTCGGCATCACTACACCATTTTTCAGTACCTGAGATAGTGAAACAAATTCTTCAGTAACTTTCGAAAATTGTTGGACATATACGTGGGTGAGAATTGACGGTGTTGTTAAGGACCTGCCTTGTATGGGCCACTTGACCTGCTACAGTGTTTCTCCTTTTTATGTTATTTCCTCAGCGGCGTAGAATTAGTAGTGTCTGCCTTTAAAGAGGAATTTCCCTGGTTATAGGCTCGTGATATATGAATTTTGAGTTACTCTTCTTCCTTGGATCAAACCTAATTACCTCTCCTTCCCCACATCTTAAAAAATCTCTGAAGGAGTTCTAAGAAGCACGATGGCAAATCTCTTGGATTCTCAACATTTGCTCAATCCAGGACAACATGGATACTGCCTCTCACAGCTACTGGAGCACAGTATGGTCTTGGATGCACTGGAAGACACAGAATGTAGAGGTAGTATACACAGATTTTGCAAAAGCTTTTAACAAGTGCGACCATGGTGTAATAGCACACAAAATGCGTGATAAAGGGATAACTGGGAAAGTGGGCAGATGGATCATCAACTTTCTAACCAATCGAACACAAAGAGTAGTGGCAAACAGAGTTAAGTCGGAAGTTGCCATAGTGAAGAGCTCTGTTCAACAAGGCACAGTACTCGCGCCTATCCTGTTCCTCATTCTCGTATCAGACATAGTGATGTAACCCATAGCACCTTATCATCCTTAGCAGACGATACTAGGATCTACATGAGACTGTCATACAATATTCAATGAGAACAAATTTCAACTACTCTGTTATGGAAAACTGGAGGAAATAATAACTAGAACTGAGTATACTACAAAGGAGAGACACATTATAATCTACACCTAGAGGGGACTGGTCCAAGAGAACATGTAGGCCTGGGTCCAAGAGAACATGTAGGGCTGGGTCCAAGAGAACATGTAGGCCTGGGTCCAAGAGAACATGTAGGGCTGGGTCCAAGAGAACATGTAGGCCTGGGTCCAAGAGAACATGTAGGCCTGGGTCCAAGAGAACATGTAGGCCTGGGTCCAAGAGAACATGTAGGGCTGGGTCCAAGAGAACATGTAGGCCTGGGTCCAAGAGAACATGTAGGCCTGGGTCCAAGAGAACATGTAGGCCTGGGTCCAAGAGAACATGTAGGCTTGGGTCCAAGAGAACATGTAGGCCTGAGTCCAAGAGAGCATATAGGCCTGGGTCCAAGAGAACATGTAGGCCTGGGTCCAAGAGAACATGTAGGCCTGGGTCCAAGAGAACATGTAGGCCTGGGTCCAAGAGAACATGTAGGCCTAGGTCCAAGAGAACATGTAGGCTTGGGTCCAAGAGAACATGTAGGCCTGGGTCCAAGAGAACATGTAGGCCTGGGTCCAAGAGAACATGTAGGCCTGGGTCCAAGAGAGCATATAGGCCTGGGTCCAAGAGAACATGTAGGCCTGGGTCCAAGAGAACATATAGGCCTGGGTCCAAGAGAGCATATAGGCCTGGGTCCAAGAGAACATGTAGGCCTGGGTCCAAGAGAACATGTAGGCCTGGGTCCAAGAGAGCATATAGGCCTGGGTCCAAGAGAACATGTAGGCTTGGGTCCAAGAGAACATGTAGGCCTGGGTCCAAGAGAACATGTAGGCCTGAGTCCAAGAGAGCATATAGGCCTGGGTCCAAGAGAACATGTAGGCCTGGGTCCAAGAGAACATGTAGGCCTGGGTCCAAGAGAACATGTAGGCCTAGGTCCAAGAGAACATGTAGGCCTGGGTCCAAGAGAACATGTAGGCCTGAGACCAAGAGAGCATATAGGCCTGGGTCCAAGAGAACATGTAGGCCTGCGTCCAAGAGAACATGTAGGCCTGAGTCCAAGAGAGCATATAGGCTTGGGTCCAAGAGAACATGTAGGCCTGGGTCCAAGAGAGCATATAGGCATGGGTCCAAGAGAACATGTAGGCCTGAGTCCAAGAGAGAATATAGGCCTGGGTCCAAGAGAACATGTAGGCTTGGGTCAAAGAGAACATGTACGCCTGAGTCCAAGAGAATATGTAGGCCTGGGTCCAAGAGAACATGTAGGACTGGGTCCAAGAGAACATGTAGGCCTGGGTCCAAGAGAACATGTAGGCCTGGGTCCAAGAGAACATGTAGGCCTGGGTCCAAGAGAACATGTAGGCCTGGGTCCAAGAGAACATGTAGGCCTGGGTCCAAGAGAATATGTAGGCTTGGGTCCAAAAGAACATGTAGGCCTGGGTCCAAGAGAACATGTAGGCCTGAGTCCAAGAGAGCATATAGGCTTATGACCAAGAGAACATGAAGGCCTGGGTCCAAGAGAACATGTAGGCCTGGGTCCAAGAGAATATGTAGGCTTGGGTCCAAGAGAACATGTAGGCCTGGGTCCAAGAGAACATGTAGGCCTGAGTCCAAGAGAGCATATAGGCTTATGACCAAGAGAACATGAAGGCCTGGGTCCAAGAGAACATGTAGGCCTGGGTCCAAGAGAACATGTAGGCCTGGGTCCAAGAGAACATGTAGGCCTGGGTCCAAGAGAACATGTAGGCCTGGGTCCAATAGAGCATGTAGGCCTGGGTCCAAGAGAACACGTAGGCCTGGGTCCAAGAGAGCATGTAGACCTGGGTCCAAGAGAACATGTAGGCCTGGGTCCAAGAGAACATGTAGGCCTGTGTCCAAGAGAACATGTAGGCCTGGGTCCAAGAGAGCATGTAGGCCTGGGTCCAAGAGAACATGTAGGCCTGGGTCCAAGAGAACATGTAGGCCTGGGTCCAAGATAACATATAGGCCTGGGTCGAAGAGAACATGTAGGCCTGGGTCCAAGAGAACATGTAGGCCTGGGCCCAAGAGAATATGTAGGCCTGGGCCCAACAGAACATGTAGGCCTGGGTCCAAGAGAACATGTAGGCCTGGGTCCAAGAGAACATGTAGGCCTGGGTCCAAGAGAGCATGTAGGCCTGGGTCCAAGAGAGCATGTAGGCCTGGGTCCAAGAGAACATGTAGGCTTGGGTCCAAGAGAACATGTAGGCCTTGGTCCAAGAGAACATTTAGGCCTGGGTCCAAGAAAACATGTAGGCTTGGGTCAAAGAGAAAGTGTAGGCCTGGGTCCAAGAGAATATGTAGGCCTGGGTCCAAGAGAACATGTAGGCCTGGGTCCAAGAGAACATGTAGGCCTGGGTCAAAGAGAATATGTAGGCTTGGGTGCAAGATAACATGTAGGCCTGAGTCCAAGAGAGCATATAGGCCTGGGTCGAAGAGAACATGTAGGCCTGGGTCCAAGAGAACATGTAGGCCTGGGTCCAAGAGAACATGTAGGCCTGGGTCCAAGAGAACGTGTAGGCCTGGGTCCAAGAGAACATGTAGGCCTGGGTCCAAGAGAACATGTAGGCCTGGGTCCAAGAGAACATGTAGGTGTGGGTCCAAGAGAACATGTAGGCGTGGGTCCAAGAGAACATGTAGGCCTGGGTCCAAGAGAACATGTAGGCCTGCGTCCAAGAGAACATGTAGGCCTGCGTCCAAGATAACATGTAGGCCTGGGTCCAAGATAGTATGTAGGCCTGGGCCCAAGAGAACATGTAGGCCTGGGTCCAAGAGAACATGTAGGCCTGGGTACAAGATAACATGTAGGCTTGGGTCCAAGAGAACATGTAGGCCTGGTTCCAAGAGAATATGTAGGCTTTGGTGCAAGATAACATGTAGGCCTGAGTCCAAGAGAGCATATAGGCCTGGGTCGAAGAGAACATGTAGGCCTGGGTCCAAGAGAACATGTAGGCCTGGGTCCAAGAGAACATGTAGGCCTGGGTCCAAGAGAACATGTAGGCCTGGGTCCAAGAGAACATGTAGGCCTGGGTCCAAGAGAACATGTAGGTGTGGGTCCAAGAGAACATGTAGGCGTGGGTCCAAGAGAACATGTAGGCCTGGGTCCAAAATAACATGTAGGCCTGGGTCCAAGAGAGCATGTAGGCCTGGGTCCAAGAGAACATGTAGGCCTGCGTCCAAGATAACATGTAGGCCTGGGTCCAAGAGAATATGTAGGCCTGGGTCCAAGAGAACATGTAGGCCTGCGTCCAAGATAACATGTAGGCCTGGGTCCAAGAGAATATGTAGGCCTGGGTCCAAGAGAACATGTAGGCCTGGGTCCAAGAAAACATGTAGGCCAGGATGAATTACAACAATTGGATATGCTGAATGTTGAAGACAGTAAAACAGCTGAAGTTAAATCATGTTTATAAAATTGCTGACAAACAATGTCCAGAATATCTTGCTGTCAGTTTTGTCAAGGTTGGGAACCAAGGCAATCATAGTACTAGGGGGAGAGAACACAACTTTGTAGTAGCAACAGTCAGTGGCCAGGCTTCAAACACCTTTTATTGTACAGCAATAAAGGAATGGAACAGACTGCCTGCACATGTCAAAGCCAGTCATAGCATGAACCAGTTCAAGATGAGTGCCAAAAGGTGTCTGATGAATGTAGCTACAGAAAGGGAGGGGAATGATTTTTATTTTTTAGCTAACACAAGTGTAATTTTACCTTATTCCTAGTAATGACCCTCGTATTGTAGTCTTAATAGTACGATAATAAGATATAATCTCTATTATAGAATAATAAAATATTTTCACCTTTATATTATAATAATAAGGTAAAAGGACACCAAAGGAAATAAATCACTCCGACATTTTTGGGTTATCCCAGATACTTTACATATATGCTGTTATGTATAATAATATATGTAACTATTTGCGTATACCTGTAATAATTACTTAACAAGAAGGCACAATACCGTGACTGAAACAGTAAACAAATAGGAACATAAGAAATAAGGAACACTACAACAGGCACACTGGGCCGTAAACCCGCACATGGGAGAGAGAGGAAAGATTACGATGGACAAAGTCGGAACGAAACGTCGTCGTGCGGGTTACTGGAGTGTCAGTAGGCACCATGAGCGGGAGGGTGACGCATGGCACCATTTCAGAGACTTGCAGGATCATGGTAGGTTCTAACAAGAGGTTCCTTGTGTGGCCACTGAGGGCGGGGTTGCAACATCCACCACACGCTCGGGAGGTACAGAGAAAAAAACTGAGCCTCGAACCGAGCTCAGAATACTGGAAGAGCAAAAACTGTCCCAGTGCGCCTTGTACTCTCAAAACACACACACACACACACACACACACACACACACACACACACACACACACACACACACACACACACACACACATCAAAAAAAAGGGGGGGGAAGGGAGGATCAAGTGTCTATGGAGAAGTGCTTTTGAAAATTAGTAACTACTACTACTACTACACACACAAAAAAGTCAACAGTCTATCAGCAAGTACCTTTAAAAACTAGTAACTACTACTACCGCTGCTACTACTAGTACTACTACTACACAGTTGCAGGTATGGAACACCGGCGTATTACACGCAGCGTGTAGCTATAACCGAAGATTAACTAATAAAATCAGTGTGACTCAATTCCATTCTCATCAGTGCAAGGTTACTTAAAAGAAAGTCACAAAGAAGACCGGAGATGGAGTACAGACTGGAGAGAGAGAGAGAGAGAGAGAGAATTATGAACCACGAGCAAACAAAACATAAGTTTACATTAAAATAACAATAGAGCTTTATGGGCACAGCATGTATCTCATGAACAAGTCACCAGGCAAGCCACTTAGCCAGTGGCTTGCCCGGTAGCTTAGCCAGTGGCTTGCCCGGTAGCTTAGCCAGTGGTTTGCCCGGTAGCTTAGCCAGTGGCTTGCCCGGTAGCTTAGCCAGTGGCTTGCCCGGTAGCTTAGCCAGTGGCTTGCCCGGTAGCTTAGCCAGTGGCTTTCCCGGTAGCTTAGCCAGTGGCTTGCCTGGTAGTTTAGCTAAGCTACCGGGCAAGCCACTGGCTAAGCTACCGAGCAAGCCACTGGCTAAGCTACCGAGCAAGCCACTGGCTAAGCTACCGGGCAAGCCACTGGCTAAGCTACCGGGCAAGCCACTGGCTAAGCTACCGAGCAAGCCACTGGGTAAGCTACCGGGCAAGCCACTGGCTAAGCTACCGGGCAAGCCACTGGCTAAGCTACCGAGCAAGCCACTGGCTAAGCTACCGGGCAAGCCACTGGCTAAGCTACCGAGCAAGCCACTGGCTAAGCTACCGGGCAAGCCACTGGCTAAACTACCGAGCAAGCCACTGGCTAAGCTACCGAGCAAGCCACTGGTTAAGCTACAGGGCAAGCCACTGGTTAAGCTACAGGGCAAACCACTGGCTAAGCTACCGAGCAAACCACTGGCTAAGCTACCGGGCAAGCCACTGGTTAAGCTACCGGGCAAGCCACTGGCTAAGCTATCGGGCAAGCCACTGGCTAAGCTACCGGGCAAGCCACTGGCTAAGCTACCGGGCAAGCCACTGGCTAAGCTACCGGGCAAGCCACTGGCTAAACTACCGGGCAAGCCACTGGCTAATCTACCGGGCAAGCCACTGGCTAAGCTAACGGGCAAGCCACTGGCTAAGCTACCGAGCAAGCCACTGGTTAAGCTACAGGGCAAGCCACTGGTTAAGCTACAGGGCAAACCACTGGCTAAGCTACCGAGCAAACCACTGGCTAAGCTACCGGGCAAGCCACTGGCTAAGCTACCGGGCAAGCCACTGGCTAAGCTACCGGGCAAGCCACTGGCTAAACTACCGGGCAAGCCACTGGCTAAGCTACCGGGCAAGCCACTGGCTAAACTACCGGGCAAGCCACTGGCTAAACTACCGGGCAAGCCACTGGCTAAACTACCGGGCAAGCCACTGGCTAAACTACCGGGCAAGCCACTGGCTAAACTACCGAGCAAGCCACTGAATAAGCTACCAAGCAAGCCACTGGCTAAGCTACCAGGGAAACCAATGGCTAAGCTACTGAGCAAGCCACTGGCTAAGCTACCGGGCAAGCCACTGGCTAAACTACCGAGCAAGCCACTGGCTAAGCTACCGAGCGAGCCACTGGCTAAGCTACTGGGCAAGCCACTGGCTAAGCTACCGAGCAAGCCACTGGCTAAGCTACCAGGGAAACCAATGGCTAAGCTACCGAGCAAGCCACTGGCTAAGCTACCGAGCAAGCCACTGGCTAAGCTACCGGGCAAGCCACTGGCTAAACTACCGAGCAAGCCACTGGCTAAGCTACCAGGGAAACCAATGGCTAAGCTACCGAGCAAGCCACTGGCTAAGCTACCGAGCAAGCCACTGGCTAAGCTACCGGGCAAGCCACTGGCTAAACTACCAAGCAAGCCACTGGCTAAGCTACCGGGCAAGCCACTGGCTAAGCTACCAGGGAAACCAATGGCTAAGCTACCGAGCAAGCCACTGGCTAAGCTACCGAGCAAGCCACTGGCTAAGCTACCGGGCAAGCCACTGGCTAAACTACCAAGCAAGCCACTGGCTAAGCTACCGAGCAAGCCACTGGCTAAACTACCAAGCAAGCCACAGGCTAAGCTACCGAGCAAGCCACTGGCTAAGCTACCGGGCAAGCCACTGACTAAGCTACCGAGCAAGGCAATGGCTAAGCTACCGGGCAAGCCACTGGCTAAGCTACCGGGCAAGCCACTGGCTAAGCTACCGAGCAATCCACTGGCTAAGCTACCGTGCAAGCCACTGGCTAAGCTACCGAGCAAACCACTGGCTAAGCTACCGGGCAAGCCACTGGCTAAACTACCGAGCAAACCACTGGCTAAGCTACCGGGCAAGCCACTGGCTAAGCTACCGGGCAAGCCACTGGCTAAGCTACCGGGCAAGCCACTGGCTAAGCAACCGGGCAAGCCACTGGCTAAGCTAAACTACCGGGCAAGCCACTGGCTAAGCTACCGGGCAAGCCACTGGCTAAACTACCGGGCAAGCCACTGGCTAAACTACCGGGCAAGCCACTGGCTAAACTACCGAGCAAACCAATGGCTAAGCTACCAGGCAAGCCACTGGCTAAGCTACCGGGCAAGCCACTGGTTAAACTACCAGGAAAGCCACTGGCTAAACTACCAGGCAAGCCACTGGTTAAACTACCAGGCAAGCCACTGGTTAAACTACCAGGCAAGCCACTGGTTAAACTACCGGGCAAGCCACTGGCTAAACTACCGGGCAAGCCACTGGCTAAACTACCGGGCAAGCCACTGGCTAAACTACCGGGCAAGCCACTGGCTAAACTACCGGGCAAACCACTGGCTAAATTACCGGGCAAGCCACTGGCTAAACTACCGGGCAAGCCACTGGCTAAACTACCGGGCAAGCCACTGGCTAAACTACCGGGCAAGCCAGTGACTAAACTTCCGGGCAAGCCACTGGCTAAACTACCGAGCAAGCCACTGAATAAGCTACCAAGCAAGCCACTGGCTAAACTACCGGGCAAGCCACTGGCTAAACTACCGAGCAAGCCACTGGCTAAACCACTAGGGAAGCCACTGGCCAAACTACCGGGCAAGCCACTGGCCAAACTACCGGGCAAGCCACTGGCTAAACTATCGGACAAGCCACTGGCTAAACTACCGGGCAAGCCACTGGCTAAACTACCGGGCAAGCCACTGGCTAAACTACCGGGCAAGCCACTGGCTAAACTACCAGGCAAGCCACTGGCTAAACTACCGGGCAAGCCACTGGCTAAACTACCGGGCAAGCCACTGGCTAAACTACCGGGCAAGCCACTGGCTAAACTACCGGGCAAGCCACTGGCTAAACTACCGGGCAAGCCACTGGCTAAACTACCGGGCAAGCCACTGGCTAAACTACCGAGCAAGCCACTGGCTAAACTACCGGGCAAGCCACTGGCTAAACTACCGGGCAAGCCACTGGCTAAGACACTGGACAAGCCACTGGGAAAACTAAATGTATACCTTCTTTCTCCATTCTATGGTTCTCCTTCATTAATCTAGAAACTCTTCCTCCATTTCAACTCCTCGTTGCTGTTATAAATTTTATTCCCCGTCCCTCCCACGTCACCCTTTCATCCGGCGTGATTATCTATCGTCCTCCCGCGGAGCTATCTATCGTCCTCCCGCGGCTCTATCTATCGTCCTTCCCCTTCACCTTCTTTCCTCACTTTTCCCTTATCAACCTTCCCTCTGATCCCCTCTCATCAAGTATTAAGAAGGCAGAGATAGAGGGAGGGAAGACTAGAGAGGAGGGAGGGACAGAGAGGGAGGGATAGAGAAGAGAGAGGTATCCCCCTTCTGTATCCTCCTATTCTCTATTCCTGAAGAAAACAGTGAAGGAAAGGAACTCAAAAACTCTCTTAAAACACATTATATTTATATATCAGTTTATTATATGTAAAAAAAATGATTATCATAATTCCGTAAGTTAATTTCTCGTGTAACTTCTGCCTCACTTCCGCCCCAGTGCACTTCATAACAATGTTCTCTATTACTTAATGTGTGGTCACTACCCAGATGGTGTCGTATTAGAGGCGTAGAGGGAGTAGGACACATGAGTACGCTAAGAGACAACACTAAGTGTCAGGGACCTAAGACTGTTCAACTGCCTCCCAGCATACATAAGGGGCGTTACCAACAGCTCCCTGGCTGTCTTCAAGAAGGCTCTGGACAGGGACCTAAAGTCGGTACCTGATCAGCCGGGCTATGGTTTATACGTTGGTATTCAGCCAGCAAGAACAGCCTAATTGATCAGGCCCTGATCCACCGCGAGGCCTGGTTATGACGGTCCTCACTTTACAGCACTTAGCTTTATGGAGTTTCGCTTATACGGCGGTTTTCAAGTATACCCATTTATTCAGACTTTCTACCAGCCACTGTAAACTAAGGAAGAAAATATGCGAGATTTGTGTTTTTTTTTTGGAAAATATTGACATTAAGTTTGCTGGAAGTATTAGGTTCCAAGCTTATAGAAACTATAAGTCAAGGCTGCCTTGTTACCTTCCTGTTGCAGTGATCCTATGTTTCCTTTGTTGCTCTTTAGCCTCTGAGAAACCTGAAGAGCTTCTCAACCTAAGCTTCAGAACCTAAGCTTCACAACCTAAGCTTCACAACCTAAGCTTCAGAACCTAAGCTTCAGAACCTAAGCTTCACAACCTAAACTTCACAACTTAAGCTTCAGAACCTAAGCTTTACAACCTAAGCTTCAGAACCTAAGCTTCAGAACCTAAGCTTCAGAACCTAAGCTTCACAACCTAAACTTCACAACCTAAGCTTCACAACCTAAGCTTCAGAACCTAAGCTTCACAACCTAAGCTTCACAACCTAAGCTTCACAACCTAAGCTTCACAACCTAAGCTTCACAACCTAAGCTTCACAACCTAAGCTTCACAACCTAAGCTTCACAACCTAAGCTTCCATGTATGAACCGGAATTGTTTGTGATTAACAAAAATGTATCAATTATAAATACATACAAAATAAACAAGTCAAAACAATAAATACGCGAATACTCACAGTACTTGGACGTGATCAAGTCCAAGTACTGTGAGTATTTGTGTATTTATTAATTGTATTATTTATTTTGTATGTATTAATCATTGATACCTTAAGTTCGGTATTCATTTTGGTGGAACTACAATGGAACTCTCAGAGCTTCTGAGTGTGTTGTCTAGTGGTGTTGAGGTGTTGCTTGGCCCTGACCACACACCATCACTACCTGCCTATTACCTCAAGATTATATATTATAATGTGTGTTATTGTGAAGTAATACCTAAGTTTGTAAATAAGAGCAGCCTTGCAGAGGCAGACATTCTAGGGTTTATTTTATTTGCTTATTCTTTGGCTCTTTAGAGCATGTAAAGGACAAATGATGCATCCTTAATTCAAAATCTAAAGCACGGAACTAATGTGAGGAATTTTGAAGTCACAAGCATTAAGTTTGAGTGACTGGTTATCATTTCTGACAGACTCTGAAATGAGAATGAGGAAGAGAATTATTATAATCAAAAAGAAGCGCTAAGCCACAAGGACTATACAGCAATGAGGAAGAGAAGTGGGGCAAGTACAGTGCCTTCGGGAACACAACTTTCCACATAAACTGCTGCTGATTTCACTCTGTTTACTTTGGGTTTTTATTTGTTAGGAAGTTAAATATCCATCTGCCCAAAATCTCAGTTATTTCTTTTTCAAGTATTTTGTGTGTAATTACTCCATGGTCGCACTTGACGAAGGCTTTTACAAAGAAAGAATATACTACATCTGCATTTTGTCTTCAAATGCATCCAAGGCCATGATATAGTGGTCCAGCAGTTGTGAAAAGCAGGAGCAACCTGTGCTGAACTCATGTTCACCAGAGTTATGTAAATGTTACGATTCAATGAGACTTGTGATCTTATTTCTTAAAACCCTTTCAAAGATCTTGATAATGTGAGATGCTAGGTCTGTTGGTCTATAGTTTTTTATGTCATTGCTTTACTACCACCTTTGTGGAGTGGGATAATATCAGTGGTTTTTAATGACTGGGATGACTCCAGTGTCTAGGCTTCTTCTCAATAGAGCATTTAAGGCAGTGATAAGTGGTACGATAAGCCTCAAGAAGCCAGGAGAGTGAGCCCAGAAGCGGAGAGGCGGGGCCAGGAGCTGACACTCGACCTCTGCAAACAGATACAGGTGAGTACACACACTCTCTCCACCTCAGCCACAACGAGGTTTCTCCCTATCAAGAGCCGCCCGTACACTTGACCCCAACACTCTGATATGCTTGGGATCTCAAGAGACTTTGTGGTGGTTCCAAGGAGAGTGGCTGAGGTGAAGCTACCTAGCCCAAGGTCTGCAGACTTTAAGAACCCTGCCAAGGCCCTCTTGAGGAACCCTACTCATCAAGGTTCTCTCTTTCTCTATAGCCAGTTTAAGAAGGTGAAGATTTCTCGACCAGATTAAATGACTGAGCCACTGCTGCTCTAAGACCAATGGATTAAATTAAGGACTTAGGTAAAGGTCTCGCCATGGTTTGAAGAGAATGGCTCTTGCGTTATGAAATTTAAGCTACCCTCCATTTTCTCTGATCAAACCTGATTATCCCATTTCCAAGGCCCTGTAGGGTTCCTGGTAAAGCTTCCTCGTGTATATAATAAAATAATTCCAGGATAACTCAAGAACCAAGCGCTTACAATTTCCTTTCGGATCCTTCGGTTCTCCACACAAGGATGCAACCCACAATAGCAGATTAACTCCAAGGCATTTACTGCTAAGTGTCTCCACGTCACTGTTAAACCATGACGTGGAGACACATCATGGTTAAACCTGCATGTATATATGTCTCACCATTGCCTCTTCAACTCTCAGGTATCATTTCATTCCTATTACAAAATGCCTTACACGGGGTGTCCAAGCAACTTATATACTGCACTAAGGACTTAGTTTATAGAGTTCTCTGACAAATATCTTCAACGTGGGAATAAATTTTACCGACGAAGCAACTAAAGTATTGTGTACCCCATATCCACCCTACAAACAGTAGCATAAAAGCATACAAATACAAAACAAGACCTAGGAAATAACTCATAACAGGAGTACATTTGGGTACACATCATTTATAGATTGCCAATCTACTGTCACAAGTAGATTAGGGAAACTTATTAAATTTCTGGTATTTTATTTCCATTAGCAACATATATTGGCCTATCACAGGTTGGTGTATTTACATTCTTCAGTATACGAGTAGTCAAGCACTTATTGTTCAAGAACGTAATCAGAAGTTAACTGGTTACGTTCACTAGCAAGATCATGCGCAGCTTGATCTTGCTAGTGTACAACTCGAGGTGTCGTAAAGGTGTTCCAGTACGTGTACCCGAGACAAGTGTCCATTTTTTTTCACCTAGAACCTGAGAATGAGGAAGAGATTGTGGATAAAAGCATAAAAAACAACGTATGGTTTTGTACATGTATACACAGACAATACACAGCTGACAGGTGCTGCTGTTAAGTAATCAGCACAGCAAGATTTTAAAATTTAGTATAATTACATGATTAATTTCTGTAATTTTCTCTGGTCCATTTTAAAATTTGTTTTAGAAAACGATATATAAGATTCCCCCCCATGTATATTTGGTAAGCCTAGTGTTTGTATATATTCTCAACGTAGTTTTAAATTATCGAGAGGCTATTGTAACGACGAATAAGGATTGCTTTTACTTGTATGTATGTATTCTTAGGTATATATTATTATTCTTTGATATATAATTTTTGTTGCTTGGCTCTGTGATGGAGATATCTTTGTAAAATATTCGTTTATCCGTTTATGGGACAATCCTGTGGTTCTTAACCTTTTTTTTTTTTTTTGGCAGCGACTCGAAATCCTGTCGAGAATCTTCATGGCGACACATATGTTTTAAACTTTAATTTGCTACATAAGTGAAAACAAATGATCTTGGTTCTAAAAAAAAAGTGACGAAAGCAAAAAGAAAATAGTAATATTTTACTAATGTAACTAACAAACAAAAATCATACTGAATATCCATAAGAAATACAATAACATTCATTCAAAAGGTGGCATGAGCTATTGTCAGAGACGTAAAAATCAACGAGCTCCTTACATCCTGTGATTTAGATGACAGACTGCATCTTAATGTTATGTTCTGCTTGTAGACTGTTTCTGAATTTTGTCTTCGAGAGCGTGAGTGCTGACAGTCCTACCTCACACAGGAAAGTTGTAACACAAGGAAGGATAACCTCCAGGTCTTCACCTTGAAGAATCTACTCCTCTTGGTGAACTTTAGTCCAGAATGAACTCAGTAATTCTTATTTTTGCCTTTTGAAATCGTAGTGAAGTGTTTCGTCATTCTGTTCCTGTAGTTTGTTGATGCAAGAAATATGGTCAGGGAGGTCCTCAGGGTCAGTGTTGAAGGGTTTTCTTACCCTGTTGTGTTTCATCACATTCCCGGGAATATAATGATCAGTTTCTGTGATCAGCTTGGAAATATGTGCCACGATGATGTTTGACACCTGGATGATGAGTGAACAGGTTTCGTCCTCCAGAAGTGCACTAAATGATGGATATGATGCAGTCTTTCCAGCCTCAATTTTACTCTGCCACGACTTCAATTTCCCCTTGAATTCTGTGAGTTTCCCTGACAGCCCAAACAACGTCAGATCGCGACTTTGCGTTGAAATGTTCAAGGTGTTAATCTTGGCAAAAATATCGCATCATCCATTTTGAAACTGAGAATTTTGTGGTCAATGAATGATTTTTTATAACCAAAAATATCTCAGTGTCGTTCCGCATTTCCAGCAATGGTTGGAACACCTTTCCTAGTGACAGTAAACCAAAATCAGAGCACATCTATTTGAATCCTGGAGTTTAGATCCCTAGCTTTAAGGACATTAACGACCCGAATGACCTACCGCATCATATTCTGCAACTCAAGTGACAACCTCAGAGAAGCAAGATTTTCACGAGGAACAAACATCACTCGCGGATTTTCCTTTCACTAACAGTGATACACTGACGTGCTCCTAACATTGCCCCGTGACAGCAGACACTAAAGCACTGACTCCACTGAAGTCCTTTCTTAAAAAATGAGTCCACAGTCTTGAAAATATATTCTTCAGCTGTGATCGTGGATAATAGCCGGAAGAACAAATATGCCTTTTCCATAATATGATCTGGACCTTGATACCGTAGTCAGCCATGAGCTGGGCATCATCACGAACATTTGTAAACTCGTCCAGATGGAGACTAAACTATCCACACATTTTTATGGGTGCAATCACCTGGTCTTACAAGAGTCATACGAACATAAGAATGGAGCAACAACAACTACTTCAAAAATGGAAACTGCGTGGCATTGATAAACAAAATCATGCTAAAGCCAGAAACAAAAAAACACATACCCAATATGAGCGACTGTGTGACGAGGTTAAAACACAATGTGAATGGTGATATTCGCTAAGAGGCGAGAAATTTCTTCACTAATTACCTTCGCAAGTGATTACTGGTCATAAGCATCGTACAGTCTGCTACAAGAAACGGTATATTAGAGTACATTTTGCGTGTATGAAATAGTCTTACATCAGTGTACTGTTCTACTTAAGAATAATCAACACTATGGACTAAACGTCTGTTAAGGCTGGGGGACTGAACACCTGAAAATCCCTTCTTCATTTGTTTCCAATGTATTAGACGCCTCTGTATTTTCGACTGAGAAAGCCTGCAGTGCAGGCGAAACTTTTCGGAAACGAAGGTACCATAGTAATGTTGTCCATGTGTCTATGTAAAGTCTCTGGGGGCTCCCCAGTTTGTTCTTCCTGTGGGCCTTCCGAATTTTCTCTTGCTGTCTACATAATGCTGGAGCTCAGTCAGGTTATGGGATTTAAAATCATAGGTTTTTGTTATCCACTCGTATTTTTGTTGACATTCTTCTCGATTTATGGTGATATTGATTCAATACAAACAATTCAATATGTCCAAACCACACTATCATTTCCTTCCCACCTCCCGGATCTCCGGCCATCTCATAGCCTCCCTGAGTCCACTTGACCTACCGAGGTTCTCCTGGCATCCTTCACACTAGTAACCAACCCACCACCACCACCACCATCCCTACCACCACAACTACCATCGCCACCACCACCCTCGTGTGTCACGTGACAAGGGAGTCAGACCTATACGCACGTCCTGTACATGTCTTGTCATGATCACCACACACTATACAAAGACACCCAAGTGCTACCCAAATCAAAACTTACACAACACAAAATCAGTACAAAGCTTCTTTTGCGAAAGCCACGAGTGCTGAAAGTTTGAAGCTGATCTGGATATTCATTTCTCAGGTGTAGCACAGACTCAAACAATTACAAATTTATTAGCTATGATATTAAATCGACAATGGTAAATAGACACCTACACAGCCTAAACTACCCCCTCCCCCCAAAAAAAAAGCGTTATTTGCTAAAGTCTGAACCATTCAAAAGAGGCATAGTCAAGTAATATTAGGGAAAAATACCATACCATTTGAAAAATAAAATTGGCAAACTGGCACATACACACGACAGTAATAATCCTCAGTCTTGTAAGTAGGACACACCAGTGGTTAAAGTTTGACGTTGATCAGAAGAAACATTCTTCAGTTACTATAATTTAACCAAAAACTGGGAATGGTCTACACCTGCACGTGCTACAAGACACCTGCATGTCCTACAAGACACCTGCACGTGCTACAAGACACCTGCATGTCCTACAAGACACCTGCATGTCCTACAAGACACCTGCACGTGCTACAAGACACCTGCATGTCCTACAAGACACCTGCATGTCCTATAAGACACCTGCACGTCCTACAAGACACCTGCATGTCCTACAAGACACCTGCACGTCCTACAAGACACCTGCACGTCCTACAAGACACCTGCACGTCCTACAAGACACCTGCACGTCCTACAAGACACCTGCACGTGTTACAAGACACCTGCACGTGCTAGAAGACACCTGCACGTGCTAATAATTTCATAAGCCTTCTATTCACAATTTACTAACATTGAAATAGTACCGACGGTCAGATAATGGTTAAGCTAGGTAAGGTTCGTCAGGAAACAGGACAAGTGTTTCCTGACGCGGGTCTTAAACATATAACCCACAGCTGAAGCTTTTGGTCATCTGACTGAGCCTTCCACTGGCTTACCCCTGCACCCCTTTAAAAATTATGATTACGATTAAAACCATTCGATTCAGATGGGCATTTCACTGATTATGAATGGAAACCATAGAGGAAGAAAACTGGAACCGAGTACATGTACCGGCTCTGGAAAACAAACAGCAAAACTGGAACCGAGTATATGTACCGGCTCTGGAAAACAAACAACAAAACTGGAACCGAGTACATGTACCGGCTCTGGAAAACAAACAACAAAACTGTAACCGAGTACATGTACCGGCTCTGGAAAACAAACAACAAAAAAGGAACCGAGTACATGTACCGGCTCTGGAAAACAAACAACAAAACTGGAACCGAGTACATGTACCGGCTCTGGAAAACAAACAACAAAACTGGAACCGAGTACATGTACCGGCTCTGGAAAACAAACAAACAAAACTGGAACCGAGTACATGTACCGGCTCTGGAAAACAAACAACAAAACTGGAACCGAGTACATGTACCGGCTCTGGAAAACAAAGGGGCTCACAACGTTCACAAAATTTTTAAACGCCATAAAAACGACACTTTTCAATATTTCTTTTTTTCGCAGTTTTCGTGCCATTTTAAATTCTCTACAATTCGATATGAAAAAATATATAGTTATTTAGAATGGTAAAATCATTTACTATTTGGTAGCCGATAAGAACAGCTGAGGGGGACCGATTTTTTTTTTTTTTGAAAATTCACACCTGCATGGTATAATAATTCAAAGCTTCTGAAGTTTGAAGCCAATCTGATAAGGCATTCACAAATTATTCCATGAAAAACAATGCCATTTTAGTTTTCAAAATTTATTCAATTATCAAACTAGAACCTCAGCAATACAGGATCAATCAAACTGTTACTCAGATTAAGATAAATCCACAATAGGGTTGAAAGCCGATCAGAAAAGACATTCCCGAGTTATTACTCAGAATTCAACAATTCCAAGTCTATTAACAATATTAAGAAACTCACAAGTTTACAGTAAACAGTGCCTAAACTCACTGTGTAACATCCTCTGTATAAAAGGAATCAATCATTAAACACTAAACCTTTTAAATGACGCATATTCAATATTGCAGAAAATACTACATCATCCTACAACCAAATTTGTACATTAGCACAACAATAACAACAACAACAACAACTACAACAACAACAACAACAACAACAACAACAACAACAAAAGTTATACCAGCATTCTCAGAATAGGATACACCAATATTCAAAGTTTGAAGTCGATAAGAGGAATCATTCTCAAGTTACTGCACAGTAACCAAAATAGAGAACAGTCTGGGTAAAATTGTTTACAAGACACCTGCGTATGTCAACAGTCTGCGTACAGTTGATCATCAACGTACGCATGTCAACAATAGCATAAACGTACGCACGTCAACAATAGCATGAACGTACGCACGTCAACAATAACATGAACGTACGCATGTCAACAATAACATGAACGTACGCACGTCAACAATAGCATGAACGTACGCACGTCAACAATAGCATGAACGTACGCATGCCAACAATAGCATGAACGTACGCATGTCAACAATAGCATGAACGTACGCATGCCAACAATAGCATGAACGTACGCATGTCAACAATAGCATGAACGTACGCATGTCAACAATAGCATAAACGTACGCATGTCAACAATAGCATGAACGTACGCATGTCAACAATAACATGAACGTACGCATGTCAACAATAGCATGAACGTACGCATGTCAACAATAGCATGAACGTACGCATGTCAACAATAACATGAAAGTACGCACGTCAACAATAGCATGAACGTACGCATGTCAACAATAACATGAACGTACGCATGTCAACAATAGCATGAACGTACGCATGTCAACAATAGCATGAACGTACGCATGTCAACAATAGCATGAACGTACGCATGTCAACAATAGCATGAACGTACGCATGTCAACAATAGCATGAACGTACGCATGTCAACAATAGCATAAACGTACGCATGTCAACAATAGCATGAACGTACGCATGTCAACAATAACATGAACGTACGCATATCAACAATAGCATGAACGTACGCATGTCAACAATAGCATAAACGTACGCATGTCAACAATAGCATGAACGTACGCATGTCAACAATAACATGAACGTACGCACGTCAACAATAGCATGAACGTACGCATGTCAACAATAACATGAAAGTACGCACGTCAACAATAGCATGAACGTACGCATGTCAACAATAACATGAACGTACGCATGTCAACAATAACATGAAAGTACGCACGTCAACAATAGCATGAACGTACGCATGTCAACAATAACATGAACGTACGCATGTCAACAATAGCATGAAAGTACGCACGTCAACTACATAAACCATCTAACAGCTACGCTACATCTCCACTTCAAACCTTAAACTTTGTTGAACGAGACTCAGTCCACGATGGCAAATCTTCAGGGAAGGAACAGTAGGCAGTCTAATAAAAGTCAAAGACTTTGTTCCCCCCCCCCAAAAAAAAAAAATTATATATAGTATAGTGGACAGAGGTGAGAGTGATGGAGGAAGAAATGAAGTTGAGAAGTTTGACCTATAAGATGACTCGGCACTCTTGGCGACATAAAAATATACACAAAACACAATAATATAGAGAAATAGAGAAACTAGAGCAAATAAACTGCACAACATAAATATAGATAAATGTGATATTTTATTGTGGCAACGTTTCGCTCTCCAGGAACTTTGTCAAGCCGGAGAGCGAAATGTTGCCACAATAAAATGTCACATTAGTTGCATCTGTGTCCATTTACATAACATTTTGTAGGTAAGTTCATTTACTACCATTTTTTTGCACTAAGTTAAAAATACATATTACTTTAAACATTATTAAATTATCCAAACAATATCAAAAAAAATCCTTTTAAGTCCCCGAGGTCTCTACGGGCCACCCTGGTAATGATAAAAAAAAACAACGATGAAGGAAGAAAAAGACCCAATGTGTATTTTAATAGTCGAGTGTCATACAAGCAGGTGTACGTCACACGGAATGAAAGACGTGATAAAACAGGGAGGAAGATAGGACAAGGAGAGGAGAAAAGACGAGTGTGGGAACAGCCAGAGAATTATTTCAAAGATACAGATATTTGATGCAAATAGTTTAGAAAACCGACTGGATGGAGAACTAGACACTTGTGCAACATCTGGGAATCTTTATTTTGGGAACGTTTCGCCAACAAGTGGCTTCTTCAGTCCAGTGCAGAGATGAATGGTGGAAGATGAAAAGCGTGAGGTAATCAGTCCCTCAGCCAGGAGTCAATGGGTTCAGTCCTTCGATCCTAATTGAACACGACGACTCCATGCTGAGGGACTGATTACTTCAACCTTCTTCTTATCTTCCACCATTCATCTCTGCACCGGACTGAAGAAGCCACTTGTTGGCGAAACGTTTCCGCAATATTCACAAATGTTGCAAAAGAATCAAACTCTTCGATAAAGTTGTTGGAGAAGCAGGACCAATCACCCACGTGCCGTTGAACCCTGTATAACTTGCTACTCATTTATAAGGACCAGCTTGAACTCCGCTTCCCAAGGACACGTCTACGTACGAGGCACATGAAGTCACTAATGAAGAAGACTGCCATGGAACAGATTCGAAAATAGCAGCCTTCGCCTCAGCATCCGCCCCTTCATTTCCCAAGACCCAAATAATAACATTAAAGTCAAATGAAGTTCTAAGCCGAAGGGGTCATACAGCCCCGCGGCCCCAATATGGCCCAGGCGCCATGAGAACTGTATATCCTTGTGCTGGGCCTATAGAGTGGGTGGGGGAAGTTCGTACGTGTGTGGTCGACGCAGGAGGTATGTACGTGTGTGGATGGCGCAGGAGGTATGTACGTGTGTGGATGACGCAAAAGACAAGTACGTGTGTACAAGGGACTGTACAAGAGTATAAGGTAGAGTAGATAGGCGAGAGTAAATAACATAGGTGAGAATAAAGGGAATACCACAATGCGGGAGAGAAGCTAAATACGTTTGTAAACAGGGGATAAAAGCTGTGATGATGATAAGAAGGCAGGATGAGGAAGTGAAGGTGATAGAGGATACGAAGAGAAAGGAGGGAAATGGAAACAGCGAGAGAAAATTAAGATAAAATGAAAAAGAATGGGAGGCAAAAAATAGGAGAGGCCCTGAGAGATGACTGGGGTAACGAAGAGAGCTATCAATATGACAGTTTTCTGAACACTATACATGCTGCTCAAAGAACGTTTATCCCGTTTAAAGAAATTAGATCAAATAGAAATGACCCAAAATAGATGAATAAAAGGCTCAAATATCTACTAGGGCATAAGAAAGGAATTTATAGGCGTATCAAAAGAGGTGAGGGTCATCTTATGAATCAGTATATTGACATTAAGAGGGACATTAAAAAGGGGATAAGAAAAGCTAAAAGGGACTATGAAATTAAAGTTGCTAGGGATTCTAAAACTAACTCAAAAAGTTTTTTCCAGGTCTATAGAACAAAAGTTAGAGATAAGATAGGTCCCCTTAAAAATAACTATGGGCATCTTACTGACAAAGAGAATGAAATGTGCTCGATTTTAAATAATTATTTTCTCTCGGTTTTTACACAGGAAGACACTAATAATATTCCGGTAATTAATTTTTATAGTGGATCAGAAGAAGATAAATTATGTAACATCACAGTCACTAGTGAAATGGTTGTGAAGCAGATAGACAGATTGAAGCAAAATAAGTCGCCGGGTCCTGATGAGGTTTTTTCAAGGGTTCTTAAGGAATGCAAAATGGAACTCTGTGAACCATTAACTAATATTTTTAATTTATCTCTTCAAACAGGTGTAGTGGGAGGGATAGAGGGATAGAGGGAGACTTCTTTGGGACGAAATTGTTAGGGTTTCTGGACACAGTAACATAGTCATAGTAGGGGACTTTAACTTTAGTCAAATTGACTGGAATTCTTTGACAGGTAATCTAGAGTCCAGTGACTTTATGGAAACAGTTCAGGACTGTTTTCTGAAACAGAGCGTAACTGAGCCTACAAGGGGTAATAATTTGCTAGACCTAGTCTTGTCAAATAATGAAACACTCGTGAATAATCTGGAGATCACTGAAGAGCTTGGCGCAAGTGATCACAAATCCATCACTTTTAGCATTAATTGAGAATGCAAGAATAATGATAATACAGTGAAAATCCCTGATTTTCGTTCTGCCGATTATAATGGACTTAGGGAACATCTGTCTAATCTTGATTGGGGTTATCTAGCTAATGATTTTATTGACGATAATTATACTTATGAATATGAAGGGATCTGCTTTTATGATTGTTTTCTTAATAATGTACACAGTGCCCAGAGTATATACATTCCCCAGAGAGAAATTAGGTCTAATAATAACGATCCCAAATGGGTTAACAGGAGGCTAAAGCATCTATTAGGGAGAAAAGGGGAATTTATAGGCGCATCAGAAGAGGAGAGGTTAACCTTACTGACCAATATGTTCAGCTTAAAAGAGAAGTAAAAAAGGCGATTAGAAAAGCTAAACGTGACTATGAAATTAGAGTTGCTAATGAATCAAAGACTAATCCAAAGGGGTTCTTTCAAGTGTATAGGACGAAGGTGAAGGAAAAAGTAGGACCTCTGAAAACTGGGAATGGACAGCTGACGGATAATGAACTGGAAATGTGTTCCTTATTTAATGACTATTTTTTGTCAGTTTTTACACAGGAAGATGTAAATGAGATTCCAGTAATTAACAATTATTTAGTTCCTGATGAATTTAAGTTAACTAATATTACTGTCACGAGGGACATGGTTATTAAACAGATAGACAAACTGAAGCAAAATAAGTCCCCGGGACCCGATGAGTTGTTTTCCAGGGTACTTAAGGAATGCAAGATGGAGCTTAGTCGGCCATTAACGAGTGTGTTTAATGCATCCATCCTTACTGGTGTTGTGCCAAAGTTGTGAAAGATGGCTAATATGGTTCCTATATTCAAATCAGGGGATAAGTCCACTCCTTCAAATTACCGTCCAATAAGCCTGACATCTATAGTGGGCAAGTTATTAGAATCAATTATAGCTGACATTATCAGAAGTCACCTTGAAGAGCATAACTTGATAAATGAATCTCAGCATGGATTCACGAGAGGTCGTTCCTGCCTGACAAACTTACTGACGTTCTTCAATAGAACATTTGAGGCAGTTGACAGTGATAAGGAATATGATATTGTTTATTTGAATTTTAGTAAAGCCTTCGATAGAGTACCTCACAAGAGACTCTTAAGAAAAGTGGCAGCTCATGGTATAGGAGGTAAAGTTCTAGCATGGATTGAGGCATGGCTTACCAATAGAAAGCAGAGAGTTACCATTAATGGAGTGAAATCTGAATGGGGATTAGTCACTAGTGGCGTTCCACAAGGATCAGTTTTAGGCCCTCTCTTGTTCATAATTACATTAATGACCTTGATGAAGGGATTACGAGTGACATGAGTAAGTTTACTGATGATACAAAGATAGGCCGTATAATTCACTCTGAGGAGGATATCAATGAACTCCAGGACGATTTGGACAAATTAATGTCTTGGTCTGAAAAATGGCAGATGAAGTTCAATGTGGATAAGTGTAAGGTACTTACCCTTGGTAATGAAAATAACCCTCGAAGCTATAATCTAGGTGAAGTAGAGCTTGATCATACAGAATGTGAAAAAGACTTGGGAGTCATGGTAAGCAGAAATCTAAAGCCAAGACAGCAGTGCCTTAGTGTGCGCAACAGGGCCAACAGATTACTTGGATTTATCTCAAGAAGTATAAGTAACAGAAGTCTAAAAGTTATTTTACAGCTCTATACATCACTAGTGAGACCTCATTTAGATTATGCTGCTCAGTTTTGGTCCCCTTACTACAGGATGGATATAGACTCATTAGAGAACATACAGAGAAGAATGACTAAAATGATTTACTGTGTAAGGAACCTCCTGTATGAAGATAGACTCAAAGCCTTAAATCTCCACTCTCTGGAGAGGCGTAGAATGAGGGGAGATATCATTGAAGTGTATAAGTGGATGACAGGCATAAACAATGGAGATATTAATAAAGTACTGAGGGTGTCGTCCCAGGTAAGAACCAGGAATAATGGATTTAAGTTGGATAAATTTAGATTTAGAAAGGACATAGGTAAGTACTGGTTTTCTAACAGAGTTGTAGATGCGTGGAACAGTCTTCCTAGTGGGGTGATAGAGGCTAGGACCTTGGGTAGCTTTAAAAAGAGACTGGACAAATATGAGTGGGAGGGGCTGGGTTTGATTGGTGTCATTGGGTACGGGAGTTATTTCTAGGGAAGCTTTAGGTTGTAGTCATTTTGAGGAAATGGTATGGTGATACCGACAAGATGTGGAAAAAGACACTTATGTACAGTTCAGGACATTTATTAAAGGAAACGTTTCGCCACGAGTGGCTTCTTCAGTCCTAATACAGAGAAAACTAAGAAAACGTGCAACACGAATCCTCAGCAAGACCAACACCTATCAAATTGAAGAAAAGCCTCCAAGTTACATCGTTTCACCGGTCAGCAACGTTGCCACTAATGTTTCAAAAATGTTTGTCAGAAAACTGGCTAAAATATCTACCAGCTCTTCAACTACTATTAGGAACCTGATACAAAACCCCAAGCATGATTCTGGCACAAGTGCAGGAATCTACACTATACCATGTGGGGGGTGTGACAAAGTATATGTAGGGGAAACAGCCAGAACTCTGGACATTAGGATAGCAGAACACAAAAATGCTTGCAGAAATGATAACCGCAAAAACGCATGTGTTCAACATAGAGACGATGTTGGACACCTCATGAAATTCAATGAAGCTAAACTAGTTATTAAAGAAGACGACTTAAGACGGAGGGAGGGTAGAGGGAGGGAGGGAGGGTAGAGGGAGGGACAGTAGATGGAGGGAGGGAGAGAGGGTAGAGGGAGGGACAGTAGATGGAGGGAGGGAGGGAGGGTAGAGGGAGGGACAGTAGATGGAGGGAGGGAGGGAGGGTAGAGGGAGGGACAGTAGATGGAGAGAGGGAGGGAGGGACAGTAGATGGAGGGAGGGAGGGAGGGTAGAGGGAGGGACAGTAGATGGAGGGAGGGAAGGACAGTAGATTGAGGGAGGGAGGGAGGGTAGAGGGAGGGACAGTAGATGGAGGGAGGGAGGGAGGGTAGAGGGAGGGACAGTAGATGGAGGGAGGGAGGGACAGTAGATGGAAGGAGGGAGGAAGAGTAGAGGGGGAACAGTAGATGGAGGGAGGGAGGGAGGGTAGAGGGGGGACAGTAGATAGAGGGAGGGAGGGAAGGAAGAGGGAGGGACAGTAGATGGAGGGAGGGAGGGGAGAGGGGGAACAGTAGATGGAGGGAGGGAGGGTGGGTAGAGGGGGGACAGTAGATGGAGAGAGGGAGGGAGGGTAGAGGGAGGGACAGTAGATGGAGGGAGGGAGGGAGGGTAGAGAGGGGACAGTAGATGGAGGGAGGGAGGGAGGGTAGAGGGAGGGACAGTAGATGAAGGGAGGGAGGGTAGAGAGGGGACAGAAGATGGAGGGAGGGAGGGAGGGAGGGAGGGAGGGAGGGAGGGTAGAGGGAGGGAGGGAGGGTAGAGAGGGGACAGTAGATGGAGGGAGGGAGGGAGGGTAGAGGGGGAACAGTAGATGGAGGGAGGGAGGGTAGAGAGGGACAGTAGATGGAGGGAGGGTAGAGGGGAGACAGTAGATGGACGGAGGGAGGGTAGAGGGGGGACAGTAGATGGAGGGAGGAAGGTAGGGTAGAGGGGGGACAGTAGATGGAGGGAGGGTAGAGGGGGGAGCGTTCTTCACCTACTGAGCCGGATCTGCCTGTGACGTCAGGAGACGTGGGAAGTTACAGTGAAGAACAACATCACTGTTCACTGTTAACAATGACGCACTGCACCGTCACGGGGCTTCTCTTTCTTTACTAAGCTCAGTAAAACATTCCAGTTTGGTGCACACACACACACACACACACACACACACAAAAAAAAAAAAAAAAAAAAAAAAAAAATCGAAGTGCCAGTTCGTTGAGGCCTAGTTGGCACTTGTTGCCACACTGTTACAAATATACAAAGTACACAGCGAGTGACTAAAGAGAAAAGATCAAATAGAATTAAGAGAGGTTGGCTAACGAGAAACTGTGATGTAGCACACAGCCAACGTGAACAAGCTAGCCAGAAAGGGGATATATATATATATATATATATATATATATATATATATATATATATATATATATATATATATATATATATATATACATATACATAAATATATATAAGCAGAGGTGGTGGCAGCAGTAGGCCTGAGGAAGTAGGCCGCCATAACAGGTTGGGTGTCATCACAAATAAGAAGTTATTTTTATTTTTTTTTTTTATTATCACACCGGCCGATTCCCACCAAGGCAGGGTGGCCCGAAAAAGAAAAACTTTCACCATCATTCACTCCATCACTGTCTTGCCAGAAGGGTGCTTTACACTACAGTTTTTAAACTGCAACATTAACACCCCTCCTTCAGAGTGCAGGCACTGTACTTCCCATCTCCAGGACTCAAGTCCGGCCTGCCGGTTTCCCTGAATCCCTTCATAAATGTTACTTTGCTCACACTCCAACAGCACGTCAAGTATTAAAAACCATTTGTCTCCATTCACTCCTATCAAACACGCTCACGCATGCCTGCTGGAAGTCCAAGCCCCTCGCACACAAAACCTCCTTTACCCCCTCCCTCCAACCCTTCCTAGGCCGACCCCTACCCCGCCTTCCTTCCACTACAGACTGATACACTCTTGAAGTCATTCTGTTTCGCTCCATTCTCTCTACATGTCCGAACCACCTCAACAACCCTTCCTCAGCCCTCTGGACAACAGTTTTGGTAATCCCGCACCTCCTCCTAACTTCCAAACTACGAATTCTCTGCATTATATTCACACCACACATTGCCCTCAGACATGACATCTCCACTGCCTCCAGCCTTCTCCTCGCTGCAACATTCATCACCCACGCTTCACACCCATATAAGAGCGTTGGTAAAACTATACTCTCATACATTCCCCTCTTTGCCTCCAAGGACAAAGTTCTTTGTCTCCACAGACTCCTAAGTGCACCACTCACTCTTTTTCCCTCATCAATTCTATGATTCACCTCATCTTTCATAGACCCATCCGCTGACACGTCCACTCCCAAATATCTGAATACGTTCACCTCCTCCATACTCTCTCCCTCCAATCTGATATTCAATCTTTCATCACCTAATCTTTTTGTTATCCTCATAACCTTACTCTTTCCTGTATTCACCTTTAATTTTCTTCTTTTGCACACCCTACCAAATTCATCCACCAATCTCTGCAACTTTTCTTCAGAATCTCCCAAGAGCACAGTGTCATCAGCAAAGAGCAGCTGTGACAACTCCCACTTTGTGTGTGATTCTTTATCTTTTAACTCCACGCCTCT
The DNA here is from genome assembly GCF_038502225.1 of Cherax quadricarinatus. Classification (NCBI taxonomy): domain Eukaryota; kingdom Metazoa; phylum Arthropoda; class Malacostraca; order Decapoda; family Parastacidae; genus Cherax; species Cherax quadricarinatus. Next base: position 10,843,574 of record NC_091350.1, on the reverse strand, counting down.
TGCCAAGACCCTCGCATTTACTTCTCTTACAACCCCATCTATAAATATATTAAACAACCACGGTGACATCACACATCCTTGTCTAAGGCCTACTTTTACTGGGAAAAAATTTCCCTCTTTCCTACATACTCTAACTTGAGCCTCACTATCCTCGTAAAAACTCTTCACTGCTTTCAGTAACCTACCTCCTACACCATACACTTGCAACATCTGCCACATTGCCCCCCTATCCACCCTGTCATACGCCTTTTCCAAATCCATAAATGCCACAAAGACCTCTTTAGCCTTATCTAAATACTGTTCACTTATATGTTTCACTGTAAACACCTGGTCCACACACCCCCTACCTTTCCTAAAGCCTCCTTGTTCATCTGCTATCCTATTCTCCGTCTTACTCTTAATTCTTTCAATTATAACTCTACCATACACTTTACCAGGTACACTCAACAGACTTATCCCCCTATAATTTTTGCACTCTCTTTTATCCCCTTTGCCTTTATACAAAGGAACTATGCATGCTCTCTGCCAATCCCTAGGTACCTTACCCTCTTCCATACATTTATTAAACAATTGCACCAACCACTCCAAAACTATATCCCCACCTGCTTTTAACATTTCTATCTTTATCCCATCAATCCCGGCTGCCTTACCCCCTTTCATTTTACCTACTGCCTCACGAACTTCCCCCACACTCACAACTGGCTCTTCCTCACTCCTACAAGATGTTATTCCTCCTTGCCCTATACACGAAATCACAGCTTCCCTATCTTCATCAACATTTAACAATTCCTCAAAATATTCCCTCCATCTTCCCAATACCTCTAACTCTCCATTTAATAACTCTCCTCTCCTATTTTTAACTGACAAATCCATTTGTTCTCTAGGCTTTCTTAACTTGTTAATCTCACTCCAAAACTTTTTCTTATTTTCAACAAAATTTGTTGATAACATCTCACCCACTCTCTCATTTGCTCTCTTTTTACATTGCTTCACCACTCTCTTAACCTCTCTCTTTTTCTCCATATACTCTTCCCTCCTTGCATCACTTCTACTTTGTAAAAACTTCTCATATGCTAACTTTTTCTCCCTTACTACTCTCTTTACATCATCATTCCACCAATCGCTCCTCTTCCCTCCTGCACCCACTTTCCTGTAACCACAAACTTCTGCTGAACACTCTAACACTACATTTTTAAACCTACCCCATACCTCTTCGACCCCATTGCCTATGCTCTCATTAGCCCATCTATCCTCCAATAGCTGTTTATATCTTACCCTAACTGCCTCCTCTTTTAGTTTATAAACCTTCACCTCTCTCTTCCCTGATGCTTCTATTCTCCTTGTATCCCATCTACCTTTTACTCTCAGTGTAGCTACAACTAGAAAGTGATCTGATATATCTGTGGCCCCTCTATAAACATGTACATCCTGAAGTCTACTCAACAGTCTTTTATCTACCAATACATAATCCAACAAACTACTGTCATTTCGCCCTACATCATATCGTGTATACTTATTTATCCTCTTTTTCTTAAAATATGTATTACCTATAACTAAACCCCTTTCTATACAAAGTTCAATCAAAGGGCTCCCATTATCATTTACACCTGGCACCCCAAACTTACCTACCACACCCTCTCTAAAAGTTTCTCCTACTTTAGCATTCAAGTCCCCTACCACAATTACTCTCTCACTTGGTTCAAAGGCTCCTATACATTCACTTAACATCTCCCAAAATCTCTCTCTCTCCTCTGCATTCCTCTCTTCTCCAGGTGCATACACGCTTATTATGACCCACTTCTCGCATCCAACCTTTACTTTAATCCACATAATTCTTGAATTTACACATTCATATTCTCTTTTCTCCTTCCATAACTGATCATTTAACATTACTGCTACCCCTTCCTTTGCTCTAACTCTCTCAGATACTCCAGATTTAATCCCATTTATTTCCCCCCACTGAAACTCTCCTACCCCCTTCAGCTTTGTTTCGCTTAGGGCCAGGACATCCAACTTCTTTTCATTCATAACATCAGCAATCATCTGTTTCTTGTCATCCGCACTACATCCACGCACATTTAAGCAACCCAGTTTTATAAAGTTTTTCTTCTTCTCTTTTTTAGTAATTGTATACAGGAGAAGGGGTTACTAGCCCATTGCTCCCGGCATTTTAGTCGCCTCATACGACACGCATGGCTTACGGAGGAAAGATTCTTTTCCACTTCCCCATGGACAATAGAAGAAATAAAAAAGAACAAGAGCTATTTAGAAAAAGGAGAAAAACCTAGATGTATGTATATATATATATGCATGTGCGTGTCTGTGAAGTGTGACCAAAGTGTAAGTAGGAGTAGCAAGATATCCCTGTTATCTTAGCGTGTTTATGAGACAGAAAAAGAAACCAGCAATCCTACCATCATGCAAAACAATTACAGGTTTTTGTTTCACAGTCATCTGGCAGGACGGTAGTACTTCCCTGGGTGGTTGCTGTCTACCAACCTACTAAGTGTACGTACCAAAAGTGAAGTGTAAATTATAAAAGTAGCAGTATACAAGTGATAAGTGTGGTAAATGAGGACTCAAAAGGGCAACGAGAAAAGAATAGCTGAAGAAGTCAGAGGTGGAAGGGCGAGGTGCATGAGTCATCGTACAGCGAGCATCGTACAGCGAGCATCGTACATCAGGCATCTGGATGGACGTCCCCTCTGAGGAGTAACGTACAAATCACCTGTTTGTGGTTGGCGGGAAGTTTTGAGTGGTAGAGCCGGCCCTACGGTCACTGGTAGCTATCACAAACCCTGCTCCAGAGCGATTATCATACACACAACACCTAGCAGTAGTAGGAAGATAAAATTTGTAGGAGCAAGGAATAGGCAGGAGGATTAAGTCGTGGCTAATGGGACTACAGCCCTGACAACAGTTACGAGAGATAATGTTTTAGGACACAAAGACAGTACAATCTGAGAAGCAAGTATTGGGTACACATGTAGTAAAAGGTAGTACATAACTGGGTGAAAGAGACTCGTTAACACACGCTAGTATTATAATTATTAGAATTACTCTCAGTGTTAATGGTATCTTATTAGTATTACGAATACACAGAGGTGAAATGTATTTCTGGGACATATAAACAACTGACGTGCTCACACACACACGCACGCACACACATACACACTCGGGGCCAGGAGCTGAGTCTCGACCCCTGAAACCACAACTAGGTGAGTACACACACCCACTCATTCACACAGCTGATCCTTGGAATTTGACCGCGTCCCCTCACCCCCCCACACACCTTTCCCTCCCCCACACACCTTTCCCTCCCCCACAGACCTTTCCCCTCCCCCGCTCTTGCCTTCACTCCCTCCTATCTTTCTCTCCCCCCCTACCTCGCGTTTCTCTCTCTCATAGCCTTTTTCCCTCCCCTTCCCCCTACTCTTTCTCTCTCTCACTCTCTCTCTCTCTCTCTCTCTCTCTCTCTCACTCTCTCTCTCTCTCTCTCTCTCTCGGCTCCTCTCTCCATCTCCCTTTTTCTATATTTCTACCCCTCCATCGCATTTCTCTCTCTCATAGCCTTTTCCCTCACCCTCCTTTCTCTCTCTCTCTCTCTCTCTCTCTCTCTCTCTCTCTCTCTCTCTCTCTCTCTCTCTCTCTCTCTCTTTCTCCCTCTCTCTACCCTTTCTCTCCCTCTTCACATTTCTCTCTCTCACCCTTGGTCTTATCCCTCACCCCCATACTCTCTCCTCTCTCTCCCTCTTTCTACCCTTTCCCTCTCTTCTCTCTCCCTCTTTCTACCCTTTCTCTCTCCCCCTCGCACCCTCTCCCTCCTCTAGCCTTCTGTCTGTGGTAAAAAAAAAGGGTGGCCCTAGAGGACGGAAAACCAGAGATCTGGTAGACGAACCAGGGAGGAAAGACTGGGAGTTAGAGCTCCAAAAAAGGGAGGAAGAGTGGGGAAGGAAGATAGTAGAGCCTGGTAAGAAAATGGAGGAGCGGATAGCTGAGGAGTGCAGGAAGTGGGAAGTACAGGTCTTAGCAGCAGAAGCTAGGATACAGTGCTTAGAAGAGAAACTGCAAAGCCTGAAACAGATTAGAGAGACAAATGACAATTCAGATGTGACATCAGGCGCAGACAAGGGGACGGTAAGCAACAACAGAGACATGCCGTACGCAAAGGCCTTATCAGACCCACGTGGGGCCAGGGAAAAGACGAGGAGTACACTAAGATCAAATGACAGGTCCGAAGACAATGAAGGTATGCTATATGCAGAGATTCTAACAGCCAACTGCAGTAGCAAGGGACAGCTGGTCATGAAAGACAGTTCACTGAGAATAGAAGTTCCAAATATGACAGGGACTGAAGGCAAGAACATGTCAATGGAAGGAAATAAAATGCCTCAGAGGAAGCAGATGGAGACTCAGTGGGAGGAGGAAAGGGCGAGGTCAGTTTTTGTGTACGGGCTCCAAGAAGCCAAGGGGGACAACTTTGAAGAAATAAAACAGGAGGAGAAAAAAATGATTGAAGGCATCATGAAAACAATAGGTGAGGGCGATATGACCCAGGTGACAAATTTTCAGAGAATTGGGTGGTTTGCGAGTGGAAGGATACGTCCTGTCAAAGTAATTTTCAAGGAAGAATCAGTTCGAACCAGGATTCTGCAAGAGAAAGCAAGACTGAGGGACAAACAGGGGTACCAGAGAGTATACCTCGACCGCGACAGAACACAAGACAAAAGGACTACACTGAAAGAGAGGGTACAGAGATGCAAGGAGGAACGAGAGGCAATGACGAAGATGAGCAGGACCCAGACACAGGAGGAAGGGCAAACACACCCCACAGAATCTCCCACCAAAAGACTCCAACCACGACATTCCCAACGCAACTGAGCAACCTATACTACAACCCACTCACTGTTCCCTCTGCCACCAACCCCCATATCACAAACCTCACCCCAACAGCTGTCCCTTATGGGCATTCTGACCCCACCCCCATCATCACAAACCCCACCTACACCACAGCCCCATATAGGCCCCCACCAAGGCTCTCGCTCCCCCAACCCCAATATTCTTGCATGACCACAATGATAGAAAAGAAACTGAAAGTTTGGTACACAAACGCGGATGGAATAACGAATAAACATGAGGAGTGGAACGAAAGAATCAGTGAAAAATCCCCAGACATCATAGCAGTCACAGAAACAAAACTCGCTGAGACAATAACAGACACAATCTTCCCAATGTGATATCAGATCCTGAGGAAAGACAGAAGGAGTAGAGGGGGAGGAGGGGTTGCACTGCTCATAAAACACCGATGGGGATTTGAGGAAATGGAAGGCATGGACATGATTGGAGAAAGAGACTACATTGTAGGTACAATTCAGTCCGGAGAACATAAAGTAGTCATTGGAGTGATGTATAACCCACCACAGAACTGCAGGAGGCCAAGAGAGGAGTACGAAGAAAACAACAGGGTGATGGTGGACACACTGGCTGAGGTGGCAAGAAGAGCTCACTCGAGCAGAGCAAAGTTACTGGTAATGGGCGATTTCAACCACAGGGAGATCGACTGGGAAAACCTGGAGCCACATGGGGGTCCCGAAACATGGAGAGCCAAGATGATGGATGTGGTACTTGAAAACCTCATGCATCAACATGTCAGGGACACAACCAGAGAGAGAGGGGAGGATGAGCCAGCAAGACTGGATCTTGTGTTCACCCTGAGCAGTTCAGACATTGAGGACATCACTTACGAGAGGCCCCTTGGAGCTAGCGATCATGTGGTTCTGAGTTTTGATTATATAGTAGAGTTACAAGTGGAGAAGGTAACAGGAACTGAAGGGGTCAGGCCAAACTATAAAAGGGGGGACTACACAGGTATGAGAAACTTCCTGCAGGAGGTTCAGTGGGACAGAGAAATGGTAGGAAAATCAGTAAACGAGATGATGGAATATGTGGCAACAAAGTGCAAGGAGGCAGAGGAAAGTTTTGTTCCCAAGGGAAACAGAAATAATAGGAAGGCCAAAACGAGTCCTTGGTTTACCCGAAGGTGTAGGGAGGCAAAAACTAAGTGCAACAGAGAATGGAAAAGGTACAGGAGGCATAGGACCCAGGAAAACAAGGAGATTAGTAGAAGAGCCAGAAACGAGTATGCACAGATAAGGAGGGAGGCCCAGCGACAGTATGAAAACGAAATAGCATCGAAAGTCAAATCTGACCCGAAACTGCTGTATAGCCACATTAGGAGGAAGACAACAGTCAAGGACCAGGTGATAAGGCTGAGGAAAGAAGGTGGAGAACTCACAAGAAACGATCAAGAGGTATGTGAGGAGCTCAGCACGAGATTTAAGGAAGTATTTACAGTAGAGACAGGAAGGACTCTGGGGGGACAGACCAGATGGGGACACCAGCAAGGAATACACCAACAAGTGTTGGACGACATACATACAGATGAGGAGGAGGTGAAAAAACTGCTAAGGGACATCGATACCTCAAAGGCAATGGGACCGGACAACATCTCCCCATGGGTCCTTAGAGAGGGAGCAGATATGTTGTGCGTGCCACTTACCACAATCTTCAATACGTCCCTGGAAACTGGGCAACTACCCGAGGTATGGAAGACGGCAAATGTAGTTCCCATTTTTAAAAAAGGAGACAGAAAAGAGGCACTAAACTATAGACCTGTGTCATTGACGTGTATAGTATGCAAAATTATGGAGAAGATTATCAGGAGGAGAGTGGTGGAGCACCTGGAACGGAACAAGAGTATAAATGCCAACCAGCACGGATTCATGGAAGGCAAATCCTGTGTCACAAACCTTCTGGAGTTTTATGATAAAATAACAGAAGACACGAGAGAGAGGGGTGGGTTGATTACATCTTCTTGGACTGCAAGAAGGCCTTTGACACAGTTCCTCACAAGAGATTAGTGCAGAAGCTAGAGCATCAGGCGCATATAACAGGAAGGGCACAGAGAATACCTGACAGGGAGACAACAACGAGTCATGGTACGTAATGATGTATCACAGTGGGCACCTGTGATGAGCGGGGTCCCACAGGGGTCGGTCCTAGGACCAGTGCTATTTTTGGTATATGTGAACGACATGATGGAAGGGTTAGACTCAGAAGTGTCCCTGTTTGCAGATGATGTGAAGTTAATGAGGAGAATTAAATCTGATGAGGACCAGGCAGGACTTCAAAGAGACCTGGACAGACTGGACACCTGGTCCAGCAAATGGCTTCTCGAATTTAATCCTGCCAAATGCAAAGTCATGAAGATAGGGGAAGGGCACAGAAGACCACAGACCGAGTATAGGCTAGGTGGCCAAAGACTGCAAACCTCACTCAAGGAGAAAGATCTTGGGGTGAGTATAACACTGAGCATGTCTCCGGAAGCACACATCAACCAGATAACTGCTGCAGCATATGGGCGCCTGGCAAACCTGAGAACAGCATTCCGATACCTTAGTAAGGAATCGTTAAAGACACTGTACACCGTGTATGTCAGGCCCATACTGGAGTATGCAGCACCTGTTTGGAACCCGCACTTGATAAAGCACGTCAAGAAACTAGAGAAAGTACAAAGGTTTGCGGCAAGGTTAGTTCCAGAGCTAAGGGGAATGTCCTATGAAGAAAGATTAAGGGAAATCGGCCTGACGACACTGGAGGACAGGAGGGTCAGGGGAGAGATGATAACGACATATAAAATACTGCGTGGAATAGACAAGGTGGACAAAGACAGGATGTTCCAGGGAGGGGACACAGAAACAAGAGGCCACAATTGGAAGTTGAAGACACAAATGAGGCAGAGAGATATTAGGAAGTATTTCTTCAGTCATAGAGTTGTAAGGCAGTGGAATAGCCTAGAAAATGACGTAGTGGAGGCAGGAACCATACACAGTTTTAAGACGAGGTTTGATAAAGCTCATGGAGCGGGGAGAGAGAGGGCCCAGTAGCAACCGGTGAAGAGGCGGGGCCAGGAGCTAAGACTCGACCCCTGCAACCACAAATAGGTGAGTACACACACACACACACACACAAACATGCCTGAGGCATGGAAGACAGCAAATGTAGTCCCAATCTTTAAAAAAGGAGATAGACATGAAGCACTAAACTACAAACCAGTGTCACTGACATGTATAGTATGCAAAGTCATGGAGAAGATTATCAGAAGAGCGGTGGAACACCTAGAAAGGAATGATCTCATCAACAGCAGCCAACATGGTTTCAGGGACGGGAAATCCTGTGTCACAAACCTACTGGTGACAGCAGTAAGACAAGAGAGAGAGGGGTGGGTGGACTGCATTTTCTTGGACTGCAAGAAGGCGTTTGACACAGTTCCACACAAGAGATTAGTGCAAAAACTGGAGGACCAAGCAGGGATAACAGGGAAGGTACTACAATGGATCAGGGAATACTTGTCAGGAAGACAGCAACGAGTCATGGTACGTGGCGAGGTGTCAGAGTGGGCATCTGTGACCAGCGGGGTCCCACAGGGGTCAGTCCTATGACCAGTGCTATTTCTAGTATTTGTGAACGACATGACGGAAGGAATAGACTCCGAAGTGTCCCTGTTTGCAGATGATGTGAAGTTGATGAGAAGAATTCATTCGATCGAAGACCAGGCAGAACTACAAAGGGATCTGGACAGGCTGACGACCTGATCTAGCAATTGGCTCCTGGAGTTCAACCCTACCAAGGGCAAAGTCATGAAGATTGAGGAAAAGCAAAGAAGACCGCAGACTGAGTACAGTCTAGGGGGCCAGAGACTACAAACCTCACTCAAGGAAAAAGATCTTGGGGTGAGTATAACACCAGGCACATCTCTTGAGGCACACATCAACCAAATAACTATTGTAATAATTGGGTAATATGGGAGTAAGGTGAGGGAGTTGGCAGGAGAGGTGGGCGAGAAGTGAGTCGAGGCGGAGGTAAGCAGGTAATGTGAGGTCACTGGTGACTACATCTTCACCTCTCATTACTCTACTCACCACACTACTCACCACACTACCCACCACACTACCCACCACACTACCCACCACACTACTCACCCTCTCACTACTTGAAATAAAATAATGAATAAAAGAGCAAATAACGGGGACAGTCAATATTACTATTCTACTCAAACACAGTTTATTATTAAGTCTTTGTACAATAGTATATTTGGGAACAGAACATTATTGTGGTTTAGATAAATGGGGTGGTACACATAAGCAGTGAGACAGGGAATACAATCAACTTGACGAAACAAAATATAACTTACAATATAGTTCAGAGGACAGTTCACCAAAGGACCTAAGGCACAGGTCCCAAGACCTATACATCACGAGTACTGCTCCAATGTCTCCAACAGTCTCTCCTCCCGAGACTCTCCCGCTCAGCTCTGCTCACAGGCCAAGAGCTCCGCTCGACTCTCCAGCAGCCTTCTCCCGAGCTCTGCCCACCGGCTTGAGCTCGTCTCGGATCTCTCTGCTCAGAGCTCTGCACCCAGGCCAGAGCTCCGCACCAATCTCCTCTGCTCAGCTGTTCCTTGGGCTTATATGGTGGTCCAAGCACCCCCCCCCACAATTGGGTGTGCACCACGTGTACGACCTGATGCCGAGATCTGACGCCAGTGACGAACAAAGGAGCTGAGACTTAAGCCGAAAAGGCGTGTCACTGACAGACATTTGCCAAGGCAAGGTGACCATATAATTGATTAAATTAGGTCTCCCCAGAGACCTCACAAGTCTAGCTAAACTACATCACAATATAGGCGCCTAGCAAACCTCAGAACACCATTCCGACATCTTAATAAGGAATTGTTCAGGACCCTGTACACCGTGTATGTTAGGTCCATGGAAATGTAAACACATATGCAGTATAATGTGATTCTTTATTGACAACATTTCGCCCACACAGTGGGCTTTTTCAAGTCACAAACAGATCTACCTGGGGTGGAAGGTACGCGAGTATTTATAGTCAGGTTCAGAATGCTGAGGTCCGGTGGAGAATGCTGCATCTGATGATGTACCGAGTGGGGCATTCTCCACCGGACCTCAGCATTCTGAACCTGACTAAATACTCGCGTACCTTCCACCCCAGATAGATCTGTTTGTGACTTGAAAAAGCCCACTGTGTGGGCGAAACGTTGTCAATAAAGAATCACATTATACTGCATATGTGTTTATATTTCCATTGTGTAGGTATTTTATATCATTTATTCCCACGTTAGGTCCATATTGGAGTATGCGGCACCAGTTTGGAACCCACACCTAGCCAAGCATGTAAAGAAACTAGAGAAAGCGCAAAGGTTTGCAACAAGACTAGTCCCAGAGCTAAGGGGTATGTCCTACGAGGAGAGGTTAAGGGAAATCGACCTGACGACACTGGAGGACAGGAGAGATAGGGGGGACATGATAACGACATACAAAATACATAAGAACATAAGAACGAAGGAACACTGCAGCAGGCCTACTGGCCCATGCGAGGCAGGTTCAAGTCTCCTAACGGCTTAAGCCAATGCAACCAACCTAGTCAGGTCAGGTCACATTGACTTAAGGGAGGAGCACGGCAACCGACCTGGTAGCACAAGCTATCAGGTCCAACTCTCACCCACCCACATCCACTCATGTATTTATCCAACCTATTTTTAAAGCTACACAACGTTCTGGCCTCTATAACTGTACTTGGGAGTTTGTTCCACTCTTCCACAACTCTATTACCAAACCAGTACTTACCTATATCCTTCCTGAATCTGAATTTTTCCAACTTAAAACCATTGCTGCGAGTCCTGTCTAGGCTAGATATTTTCAGCACACTATTTACATCCCCTTTATTTATTCCTGTCTTCCATTTATACACCTCAATCATATCCCCCCTAATTCTACGTCTTTCTAGAGAGTGCAGATTCAGGGCCCTTAGTCTATCCTCATAGGGAAGGTTTCTGATACATGGGATCAAATTTGTCATCCTCCTTTGTACATTTTCCAGAGCATTTATATCCATTCTGTAATACGGTGGCCAAAACTGTGCAGCATAATCTAAATGAGGCCTAACCAAGGATGTATAGATGTGATGATGGACTGAACACATCGACTCCAGGCTGAGGGACTGATTACCTCATACTACTCCTCTCCTTACGCCTTCCTCTTTGTATTGGACTGATGAAGCCACTGTGCGGCGAAACGTTTCCTGAATAAAGATTCCCATATGCTGCATAAGTGTCTCAATCTTCAACTCATCAAGGATGAACATTAAAATGGTATGAAATACCGACAGATTGTTAGGTAAGACACATATGCAACAGTTAGGTATCTTTATTTCGAAACGTTTCGCCTACACAGTAGGCTTCTTCAGTCGAGTACAGAAAGGTTGATAGAAGCAGAAGATACTTGAAGACGATGTAATCAGTCCATCACCCTTAAAGTTTTGAGGTGGTCAGTCCCTCAGTCTGGAGAAGAGCATTGTTCCGTTGTCTGAAACAATATTGTTTCAGACAACGGAACAATGCTCTTCTCCAGACTGAGGGACTGACCACCTCAAAACTTTAAGGGTGATGGACTGATTACATCGTCTTCAAGTATCTTCTGCTTCTATCAACCTTTCTGTACTCGACTGAAGAAGCCTACTGTGTAGGCGAAACGTTTCGAAATAAAGATACCTAACTGTTGCATATGTGTCTTACCTAACAACTCATCAAGGATGTATAGAGTTGAAGAACAACCTGAGGACTCCTATTATTTATGCTTCTTGATATGAAGCCAAGGATTTATTAGCTTTATTGCGAACACTTATGCAGTGTTGTCTTGGTTTCAGATTACTGCTAACCAGAACTCCTAAATCTTTTTCGCAATCCGTAATATTAAGATCTACATTTAGTTTATATGTGGCATGGTTATCGTCCTGTCCAACATTTAGAACTTTGCATTTGTCTATATTAAACTGCATCTGCCACTTCTCCGAACACTGCATCAGTCTATTCAAATCTTCCTGGAGTGCTCTAATGTCCTCGTCAGAATGAATTCGACGGCCTATTTTGGTGTCATCGGCAAACTTGCTGATGTCGCTCTTTACGCCCTCATCTATGTCGTTTATGTAGATTGTGAACAGCAGGGGGCCCAACAATGACCCCTGTGGAACACCGCTCGTGACGATTCCCCACTCTGATTTCTCCCCATTTATGCAAACTCTCTGCTGCCTATTTGTCAACCATGCCTCTATCCAGGAAAAAATTTCTCCTCCTATTCCATGTGCCTTAATTTTCCTCAATAGTCTCTGATGTGGGACCCTGTCAAAAGCCTTACTGAAGTCCATATACACAATATCATATTCATTACCATGATCTACCTCCTCAAATACCTTAGTGAAAAAAGTTAATAAATTCGTAAGGCAGAAACACCCCTTTGTAAAACCATGCTGAGATTCGTTGATTAATTTATGCTTTTCAAGGTGGCTACGAACTGCCTCGGCAATTATTGATTCCATAAATTTTCCCACAATGGAGGTTAGGCTTATTGGTCTATAGTTCGAAGCTAAGGACCTGTCACCTGCTTTGAATATAGGTATCACATTTGCCATTTTCCACTTATCTGGCACCATGCCAGTTTGTAGTGATATGTTGAAAAGATTAGCCAAAGGGGTGCTAAGCTCCTCTTTACATTCCTTTAGAACCCTTGCATACAGTTCATCAGGGCCTGGGGATTTGTTAGGTTTTAATTTATCTATTTGCCTAAGGACCATGTCACTCGTGACCCTAATCGTGCACAGTTTATTCTCGTCCTGTTCTACATAATTTATCATTACTGGAATATCGCTGGTATCCTCCTGTGTAAAAACTGAGAGGAAGTATGTGTTAAAAATTCTACACATTTCCTTATCACTGTCAGTGAGCTGACCCGAGGAACTTTTGAGTGGGCCTATCTTGTCCCTGATCTTACTTCTGTATACCTTAAGAATCCTTTTGGGTTAGTCTTCGATTCTCTTGCAACTTTAACCTCATAATCTCTTTTTGCTTTTCTAATTCCTTTTTTTATTTCTCTCTTTAACTGAATATATCGATTTCTTAATTGCCCCTCTCCTCTTTTGATTTGCCTATATATGCCTCTCTTTTGACCAATCAGATATTTTAATCTATTGTTCATCCATTTAGGATCATTTTTGTTTGATCTGATTTCCCTATTTGGAACATAATTTGACTGAGCAGCTAGAACTATGCCCTGGAAAGCGTCATATCGGCAACCATCACCACCTACCTGACCCTTAGTCAGATCATTCCAGGTCAGCCCGCCTAAGTAATTTTTCAGTCCTATGAAATCAGCCAAGCGAAAGTCAGGGACAGAGACTTGATTGCCATTATTAGGGGAATTCCATGATATATTAAAACTGAGTGATTTGTGATCACTTTCCCCAAGCTCATCATTAACCTCAAGATTATTAATTAGCGTTTCCCTACTGGCAAGAACCAAGTCAAGGAGGTTATTTCCCCTAGGTGGCTCTGTCACAAACTGTTTTAAAAAACAATCCTGGATCGTATCAAGAAAGTCACTTGACTCTAAATTTCCTGTCAAATTGCTCCAGTCAATCTGTCTATAGTTGAAATCTCCCATTAGCACAACATTTTCGTATGTAGATGCCTTACGAATTTCGTCCCATAGAAGTTTACTGCACTCCCTATCAAGATTTGGGGCCCTGTAAATCACACCCAAAATTAGTTTTTCTCGGCCCTCGAGAAGCTATAACCAAACAGATTCAGTGGCTGACGCTTCTAATTTTATATCTTGTCTAACACAACAATTTAAATTGTCTCTGACATACATCGCTACTCCACCACCCTTCCTGTTGACCCTGTCAGTGTGGAATAATTTATAGCCTTGTGTGTGACATTCAGAGGGCATCTCTCTATCTTTCAGATTGAGCCAGGTCTCTGTTATAGCAATAATATCTATGTTTCCTGCACTTGCAATTAATCTTAGCTCATCTATCTTATTTCTTACATTCCTGTTATTAGTAAACCTTAAGGGAGCTAGTCCCTTGCTGCCCTCTGCTGTCCCCCTTTGTTTGCTGACCTGATCTATTGACTTTATTTATAACTTCATGCTGAATGCCTTTTATACATTTACCGATTCCAACCCTAGTGTTGCAACCTGCTCGTTTCCCACACACACCCATACCTCTATCTTCTATCAGTTTAAAATCATAGGCATTTCACCAATGGCCTTCTCAATTGAGTTTGGAAGTGCTACCACCCCAGCTCCAGAGAGAAGTACCCCATCCCTTGCATACATATCATGTTTGCCATAAAAGTTGTTCCAGTTGTCAATGAATGGGATTGCAAGTTCCTTGCAGTATGTGTCTAGCCAGCAATTTACACCAATTGCCCTAGACAACCATTCATTTCCTACTCCGCTTCTAGGCAAGATGCTACATATGATTGGGACCCCTCCCTTAGACTTAATGAAATCTATAGCTGACCTGTACTTATCTAGCAGCTCTTCTCTCCTACCCTTCCCAATATCATTTCCACCAGCACTGAGACAGATAATAGGCTTATTCCCATTACCTGACGTGATATTATCCAGCCTGTTAACTATGTCCCCAACACCAGCTCCAGGGAAGCACACTCTATCTCTCATCTTCTTATTCCTATTACAAAAAGCACGGTCAATATATCTTACCTGAGAGTCACCAACCACAAGAATGCGCTTACCTCCATTAGCAGGGGCAGTAGTACCCTTACCTTCACTGGCCACTGAAGTGTACATTCATCCTAAAGAACAGAGAAGCTATTTCCTACCTTCAGATCTTCACTCTTAACTTTCCTTATTCTGATTCTCCTCCCATTACTGGGAACCACTCGCCACTTGTAGCAGGTGCTGGACTGCACCTCACTGCTGGTAGCCGTTGCTACCTCCCCACCTACAGCCTCCTCACAGCGAGAGACAGACTGCACCTCACTGCTAGAAGCCTCATTCCCCACAACTCCAGCCACCTCACACTCTCCCAGACCCATTGAGGTGGACCTTCAGCCTCCTAATCTCCTCCTGGAGAAGCAAGACCTCCTCCTTCAACTCTCCAACCTCAGTTTTTAAAACACTGCAGAAGCAAGCCATGCTTTGTAGCCGTCCACGCTAATTCCCAAAGCAACTCAGGGTCTGTGACCTCACGTGACGACTGACAAGGTGGACAAAGACAGGATGTTCCAGAGATGGGACACAGCCACAAAGGGACACAGGTGGAAGTTGAAGACACAGATGAATCACAGGGATGTTAGGAAGTATTTCTTCAGCCACAGAGTAGTCAGGAAGTGGAATAGTTTGGGAAGCGATGTAGTGGATGCAGGATCCATACATAGCTTTAAGCAGGGGTATGATAAAGCTCACGGTTCAGGGAGAGTGACCTAGTAGCGACCAATGAAGAGGCGGGGCCAGGAGCTAGGACCCGACCCCTGCACCCTCAACTAGGTGAGTACACACGCACAGACACAGACACGCACAGACACAGACACACACACACACACACACACACACACACACACTTATTCCTGACTGATGTAAAGGTCTCTAACACAGGACAAATTATCAACAAAACTGTTTTTTAGCCAGAGGGAAAATGATTGATATATATGGCTTACAATGTCGAAAAGTTGTTGAATAAGATACATACGGAACACTTGGGTATCTATTGTCGAAACGTTTCGCCTGCACAGCAGGCTTCTTAAGTCTTAAGATTATAACGCTGAAGATAGAAATGGAGAGGCAATTTCGAGGGACTGATCATCTCAAAATTACATCTATATTTCTACTGTTTCCAGTGTTATAAATGCTTGCATTCACTAAACAGCCTTCTGAGAAGGAGAAACGTTTCGAGCATAAAGATACCAAAGTGTTGCACATGTGCCTTACTCATAAACAATGATTGAATTTAGGAACGACTCTTGACGGACTTGTTTACAAGCTAACACACTATCCTACACTGGACTGAGAAAGACTTCATTCATACGTCAAGCTCTTTAAATGAGTCCTGTCAACTAGCAAAGTGTCTCGTGCAATTGAACAAAGCTGAACACGAGATTTATGGGGCGTATGCATCGCTATGTATTACTACAACTTCTCTTCAGTTCCTCCCTCAACCCAAGCAATTGAAATTCAACCAAATGTTGGTGGACATCAGCAGGCAAGAGAAGATGGGGTGATTACATCATCACAGGCTGAGACAAGGCATTTTGCGCTGTGCCACACCAGAGACTTTTACACAGAGTGGACGTACGAGCCGAGGTGACAGGAAAAGGTGCTGCTTCCCCTATACTAAGTCTGACATATACATTATTCAAGGGGTACCACTGTTTTCTCTTACCTCCCGTCCTTGATACAAACCTTATCCAGAATAGCACAACTGCTTTCCCTTTTACTCCCCTGACAGGATTCATCCAGGGGTACTACTGCTCCCTTTAACTCTACTCCACCCTCCACAATCCCCAGCGGATGCGATGCTTTTAGTCGAGCTTAGAGCTCAGCTACACGAGTTACGAGGTTAATTAAGCTAAATTAGCTAAACCTCACGTCACTGGAAGAGCGAAGGTTCGGTGAAAACAACCATGACGTGAAAGGTAGCTAGATCACTGACAGCGAAGATACACCGACATCACTGGGAAGCTGAAGAGTCCCAGGGACTTTACGAATCCCTTTAATAGTGTAAGGTTAATGAATAAATTAAATAAGCTAGGATTACAAATTGGTGAATAAACACATGCGCTAAACATATCAGTAATAAAGATGACTAAACGTTTAGTGTCTTATTCTTCACAATATATGATATGGATTACAAGGTGGTCGCAGGGGTTGAGGTCTTTTCCTATAAACACACCTCTGAAGTACAGCTGGACACTAATGGTATATAATACCGATAAGATGAGGTATTATATACAGGTTCAACAGCTAGGTATCTTTATTTGATCCGTCAAGATTAAGGTACTGAACACCAGCTTCCAGGTTGAGGGACTGATTACCTCATCTCCCACTGTCTTCGTATATTATCTCCTTATTGAACTGAAAAAGCCACTGGCTAGCCATACGTCTTCAAATAAAGATACCGAGGCATTGACATGTGTCTAATTCGTCACAGCTAGACAGGTACGGAGTCTCACCTACCTTCAGCAAAGCCTCGGGAGACCACCAGTCCTGGAAGGAAAAAATATGGAGTTAGTTTCAAGAGTTGTATCTCTGCATATCTTTGATGAGTTTCCGAGTTTTTTTTTTATTCCAGGAGCCCGGCAGTGGGCCCAGACTCGTCTGGTAAGCTAGGCTGTACAAGTTGAGTAACCGTCGCACTCTGAGCCAACGAAGGAACGAGTCCTGATATTACTGGCAACGAAGCCTCGCCCTAGTTGTCGTGCCCCATGGCACCTCAAACACTGAGTGTCCATGGTTCGATTCCCGGTCACCGGTGGAAACGCTGGGCATGTTTCATTACACCTGCTTCTTCTTATGACCAGAGCTTTGGTAAGATGGGTAAGGAAAAAGGATGGGTAAGGATAGAAATATTGGAAAAGGGTGGGAGGGGGCAGAGAGGTAGGATATAAAAGGTAAGTGGCCCAACCACTTTGATGTAATTTAAAAAGTGTATGTGGAATAATAAAATATTCTTGAAGGGGTTTAATACTAACCCATCAGAGTCACATAGATGTAACAGATATATAAGTCTCTGTTCACCTAGCAGTAACTAGGTACCTGGGTGTTAGTCGATTGGTGTGAGTCACATCATATGGGGTGGTAGTATACCTCAGATAGTGCTGAACTTTGAAATGAGCTAAGGTAAGATAACACCTCTTATCTTGTAAAACTGATGGGTGATGGATGTTGGGTGATAGATGTTGGTGATGCTGGAGGTTAGTGATGGATGTTGGTGATGCTGGATGTTAGTTATGGGTGTTGGTGATGCTGGATGTTAGTTATGGGTGTTGGTGATGCTGGATGTTAGTGATGGGTGTTGGTGATGCTGGATGTTAGTGATGGGTGTTGGTGATGCTGGATGTTAGTGATGGGTGTTGGTGATGCTGGATGTTAGTGATGGGTGTTGGTGATGCTGGAGGTTAGTGATGGATGTTGGTGATGCTGGATGTTAGTTATGGGTGTTGGTGATGCTGGATGTTAGTGATGGGTGTTGGTGATGCTGGATGTTAGTGATGGGTGTTGGTGATGCTGGATGCTAGTGATGGGTGTTGGTGATGCTGGATGTTAGTGATGGGTGTTGGTGATGCTGGATGTTAGTGATGGGTGTTGGTGATGCTGGATGTTAGTCATGGGTGTTTGTGATGGTGGATGTTAGTGATGGGTGTTGGTGATGGTGGATGTTAGTCATGGGTGATGGTGATGCTGGATGTTAGTGAAGGGTGATGGTGATGCTGGATGTTAGTCATGGGTGATGGTGATGCTGGATGTTAGTCATGGGTGATGGTGATGCTGGATGTTAGTCATGGGTGATGGTGATGCTGGATGTTAGTCATGGGTGATGGTGATGCTGGATGTTAGTCATGGGTGATGATGCTGGATGTTAGTGATGGGTGATGGTGATGCTGGATGTTAGTGATGGGTGATGGTGATGCTGGATGTTAGTGATGGGTGATGGTGATGCTGGATGTTAGTCATGGGTGATGGTGATGCTGGATGTTAGTGATGGGTGATGGTGATGCTGGATGTTAGTGATGGGTGATGGTGATGCTGGATGTTAGTGATGGGTGATGGTGATGCTGGATGTTAGTGATGGGTGATGGTGATGCTGGATGTTAGTGATGGGTGTTGGTGATGGTGGATGTTAGTCATGGGTGTTGGTGATGGTGGATGTTAGTGATGGGTGTTGGTGATGGTGGATGTTAGTGATGGGTGATGGTGATGCTGGATGTTAGTGATGGGTGATGGTGATGCTGGATGTTAGTGATGGGTGATGGTGATGCTGGATGTTAGTGATGGGTGATGGTGATGCTGGATGTTAGTGATGGGTGATGGTGATGCTGGATGTTAGTGATGGGTGATGGTGATGCTGGATGTTAGTGATGGGTGATGGTGATGCTGGATGTTAGTGATGGGTGATGGTGATGCTGGATGTTAGTGATGGGTGATGGTGATGCTGGATGTTAGT
Source organism: Cherax quadricarinatus (assembly GCF_038502225.1). Classification (NCBI taxonomy): domain Eukaryota; kingdom Metazoa; phylum Arthropoda; class Malacostraca; order Decapoda; family Parastacidae; genus Cherax; species Cherax quadricarinatus. Next base: position 10,824,470 of record NC_091350.1, on the reverse strand, counting down.
CATGGGTGATGGTGATGCTGGATGTTAGTCATGGGTGATGGTGATGCTGGATGTTAGTGATGGGTGATGGTGATGCTGGATGTTAGTGATGGGTGATGGTGATGCTGGATGTTAGTCATGGGTGATGGTGATGCTGGATGTTAGTCATGGGTGATGGTGATGCTGGATGTTAGTCATGGGTGATGGTGATGCTGGATGTTAGTCATGGGTGATGGTGATGCTGGATGTTAGTCATGGGTGATGGTGATGCTGGATGTTAGTCATGGGTGATGGTGATGCTGGATGTTAGTGATGGGTGATGGTGATGCTGGATGTTAGTGATGGGTGATGGTGATGCTGGATGTTAGTCATGGGTGATGGTGATGCTGGATGTTAGTCATGGGTGATGGTGATGCTGGATGTTAGTCATGGGTGATGGTGATGCTGGATGTTAGTCATGGGTGATGGTGATGCTGGATGTTAGTCATGGGTGATGGTGATGCTGGATGTTAGTCATGGGTGATGGTGATGCTGGATGTTAGTCATGGGTGATGGTGATGCTGGATGTTAGTCATGGGTGATGGTGATGCTGGGTGTTAGTCATGGGTGATGGTGATGCTGGGTGTTAGTCATGGGTGATGGTGATGCTGGGTGTTAGTCATGGGTGATGGTGATGCTGGGTGTTAGTCATGGGTGATGGTGATGCTGGGTGTTAGTCATGGGTGATGGTGATGGGTGGTGATAAAGGGTTTGTAATTTGTGGGAGGTATAAGTTGGTGGTTATGGTGATGAATGAGAAGTTGATGGTGAAAGGTTGGTGCTTAGTGATCGTGAGTGGTGCCCCAAGAAGAGTGGTGCCACAAGAAGAGTGGTGCCACAAGAACAGTGGTGCCCCAAGAAGAGTGGTGCCACAAGAAGAGTGGTGTCACAAGAAGAGTGGTGCCCCAAGAAGAGTGGTGCCCCAAGAAGAGTGGTGCCACAAGAACAGTGGTGCCCCAAGAACAAGGGTGCCACAAGAAGAGTGGTGTCACAAGAAGAGTGGTGCCCCAAGAAGAGTGGTGCCCCAAGAAGAGTGGTGCCACAAGAACAGTGGTGCCCCAAGAAGAGTGGTGCCACAAGAAGAGTGGTGCCACAAGAAGAGTGGTGCCACAAGGAGAGTGGTGCCACAAGGAGAGTGGTGCCACAAGAACAGTGGTGCTACAAGAAGAGTGGTGCCACAAGAAGAGTGGTGCCACAAGAACAGTGGTGCTACAAAAAGAGTGGTGCCACAAGAACAGTGGTGCTACAAAAAGAGTGGTGCCACAAGAAGAGTGGTGCCACAAGAACAGTGGTGCTACAAGAAGAGTGGTGCCACAAGAAGAGTGGTGCCACAAGAACAGTGGTGCTACAAGAAGAGTGGTGCTACAAGAAGAGTGGTGCTACAAGAAGAGTGGTGCTACAAGAACAGTGGTGCTACAAGAACAGTGGTGCTACAAGAACAGTGGTGCCACAAGAACAGTGGTGCCACAAGAAGAGTGGTGCTACAAGAACAGTGGTGCCACAAGAACAGTGGTGCTACAAGAAGAGTGGTGCCACAAGAACAGTGGTGCTACAAGAAGAGTGGTGCTACAAGAAGAGTGGTGCTACAAGAAGAGTGGTGATACAAGAACAGTGGTGCTACAAGAACAGTGGTGCCACAAGAAGAGTGGTGCCACAAGAACAGTGGTGCTACAAGAACAGTGGTGCCACAAGAACAGTGGTGCCACAAGAACAGTGGTGCTACAAGAAGAGTGGTGCCACAAGAAGAGTGGTGCCACAAGAAGAGTGGTGCCACAAGAACAGTGGTGCTACAAGAAGAGTGGTGCCACAAGAACAGTGGTGCCACAAGAACAGCGGTTCTACAAGAATAGCGGTGCCACAAGAACATTGGTGCCACAGGAACAGTGCCACATACAGAGCGGAGCTACATATTCAAAGATGAGGATAAAATTAGATTTACAAAGGCTACAGAAAAGCACTGCACTGGGGGGTCATCGCCCCCACCGCCACCGTATCTGGCGGTTACTCCCCATAAGGTCCCCACACGAGAGTAGTGTTTACCGCTGGTGTGAATTCCGCATGCAAGCGACGGATATAGATTTCCGGGTGTTTTTGGCACAGTGCCGCCATGCCATGAGTGCCACCATGCCACCACCATCACCTCCATTACCCTGGTAGTGCCATTAAATGCCACTATTACTGTCATCCCCAACACCATTACAATAATGCCGTATGGCGTGCCAAATAAAGTGCCGCGTTAATCTTATTACATTAATGAGGGAGAACGCTAAGCCCGTAGGGGATTATGCAGCACGCGGGGAATGGAAGTCAATGAGGTTTGAGCCGAGGAAAGGGAGGATAGGTCCAAGTCCTTGAATCAACATCACGCACTGCATTCTTCACGGCTCGTACAACGCCTGGGGAATGACAGGTAATCTAATCCGAGGAGGAGGAGAAGAGAAAGGAGGGGTTTGCTCCAGTGCCTGGGATGAAGAACCTTCCACCAGCATTAAGGTACTCCATCAGCCTTGTACTCACCTCTCAACACTGAAGAAGTCATCGCGACCTCTACATCCGTCCCTCTCGGATGAATCCGCTGTCAGTACGTCAAAACTCCTCTTAGTCATGGTGGAGGCGTCGTTTCCAGGTCGTCTCCACTGGTCGTACACTCACTACACTCACAACAACACATCCAACAATCACATTAACATGCCACAAAAAATCACAATCATATTACAATAACGAAAAAATCACACCAAGTTTCTGGTATGTTAAGAAGCCCGGACCAGTGTGTGTTGCCCTGGCCTCTTGTTACTCGGAATTATTATAAACATAACAAGAGTTGCTTGTCACCCGGAAAAGCACCTGTAGTCGTGTCTTAAAGTAACGCCATCTGTCGAACGCACGACACAACTGAGTCACTTATTTGGATTTTAAAAGTCTATTGGCTACACGAAGGTCACTAATTCTGCGTGTCACCTGCACACCACCAGTCAAAGATACTTTAATACCTAAGATAGTCATCAGGGTAAACTCTGAGTATATATATTCCTGAGAGAGATACACCTAGCAGATGGCAGTTTCACGCCATCTACTAGTTGTATGCACCTCTAATACGAATCACCTTGTACAGAATTTTTCTATAACAAAGTCTGTATAGATTTAAGACACTGTATATGTATTAAAGTATATGTGTATGCAAATCTGTGTGTATATTTTTCTCCTAGTACGCTCCACGTTGTGAACACGCTAGATTAACCTCTCTCTAGTTTATTATTCCTGTTGTCTCCTTTCACTATCTGACCTCCTTCCAGGCTGAGGGACTGATTCCCTTCACTTTTCACTCTCTTATGTGTATAGTTGTGTTAGGCTGAGCGACTGATTACCTCATCTTTTACTGTCCTCGTACATAATCTCAGCATTTCACTGAAAAAGCCACAGGCTGATGAAACGTCAAGTGAAGAGACCCAGGTGTACCAAATGGGTCCATTTCCCCATTTCCTCGGTCTGTATACATTAAGTGTAATGGTATAAGTGTAGTTACGCTCAGCGTAACTTGTAACGCCATTACGCCATACGCATTCTTGCATCACCTTCACCAGTCACAACATGGTCACTGCCCAGCAGGGTTGTGATTGAGTATTGTTCACTGTCACAGTGACACATGTTACTAGATATGATAATTACCTGTACCTAAATCAACTTACTACCTCAGGTAGTGCAGGTGATCCTCCGGATGCGCTCAGAGACTCCCACAGCGGTGCTAACCCTCTTATGGTAAACAAAAAAACACTTTCCTTCCCCCGTACATCCACGATGTGATCAAGTGTTAATAAGCCAGTGGAGTTTACATGACAGTGAGGTACACCTGCCGTTTCTTGGGTGACGAATCTAACTGTGGCCTTTGGCTCCTTTCCTGTGGTCCTCTAGTATAAAGTCATTGCTAATCCTCGCGGATATTCTATCTTATAGATAGAATAACTGTATATTAATCTATTAGAGAGTTATTCTCTTAATGTAGCTAAGCACATTATAGTGAACTCGTTCACTTGCAAGGTTCTTGCATCTGTCGGACCTTAGCTGCAAAAAAAGTGCCTAAAATAACTAATTAGAGCTTGGGCGAGGTTAATGGACGGGACGTAGATGATATACTGAGTACTATGACTCCCTTACTTCCCACCCTCACCCAGCAGCTGCACACCACTAGTACACACACACACACACACACACACACACACACACACACACACACACACACACACACACACACACACACACACACACACACACACACTCGACCCCTCCAGCTATAAATAGGTAAGTACATATATATGTCGTTCCGAATAAGTAAAACTGGTCAGTTAGCAAGAACACATTTAAAATTAAGGCCTTTGTAAAATTTTCGTTTATACATTTAAAGATATCTATATTTTTTCATTTATGTTAATATAAAAATCAATGAATTTGTACCAAAAGAACCTTAGTAAACTTACCTAACCTTATTATAACAAGAGCAATTTAATTTAACCTAATCCAACTAAATATATTTCATATAAGTTTACAATAATTTAATACTAAACAAACACAGTGAAATATATTTTTTTCGTTAGATTCAGAATGATTTCTGCGAAATTATTGTATACACAAATTTTCCCTTGTCCTATTCGGCAAGAAGTGAGTTGCTATTTAAGACAAAATAAAAAGTTTTACATATTCGGCACAATATATATATATCGTGCCGAATATGTAAAACTTATATATATATGTCGTGCCGAATAGTCAGAACTTGCGATCTTGGCTTAAATAGCAACGTTCATCTTGCCATATAGGACAAGTGAAAATTTGTGTATGCAATAATTTCGCCAAAATCATTCTGAACCTAACGAAAAAAATATATTTCACTGTGTTTGTTTAGTATTAAATTATTGTAAACAAATCTAAAATATATTTAGTTGGGTTAGGCTAAAATAAATTGTTCTTGTTATAATAAGGTTAGGTAAGTTTTCTAAGATTCTTTTGGTGCAAAATTAAAAAAAAATACATTAACATTAATGAAAAAATATATCTTTAAACGTATAAGAGAAAATTTCAGAAAGGACTTAATTTTAAATGAGTTCTTGCTAATTGACCAGTTTTACATATTCGGCACGACATATATATATATATATATATATATATATATATATATATATATATATATATATATATATATATATATATATATATATATATATATATATATATATATAATATACATACATGCACACATAAATACATATGAAATAAATATAGGAAGACTAGCGTGGGTGAGAGTAATAAGTAGACTTAACCTTGAACTGACCCACAAGACACAGTCACTCTGCAGACATTTAAGATACCAGTGTTAGTTGTGTTGTCTGCAGACATTTAAGATACCACAGTGTTAGTTGTGCTGTCTGCAGACATTTAAGATACCACAGTGTTAGTTGTGCTGTCTGCAGACATTTAAGATACCAGTGTTAGTTGTGTTGTCTGCAGACATTTAAGATACCACAGTGTTAGTTGTGTTGTCTGCAGACATTTAAGATACCACAGTGTTAGTTGTGTTGTCTGCAGACATTTAAGATACCACAGTGTTAGTTGTGCTGTCTGCAGACATTTAAGATACCAGTGTTAGTTGTGTTGTCTGCAGACATTTAAGATACCACAGTGTTAGTTGTGTTGTCTGCAGACATTTAAGATACCACAGTGTTAGTTGTGTTGTCTGCAGACATTTAAGATACCAGTGTTAGTTGTGTTGTCTGCAGACATTTAAGATACCACAGTGTTAGTTGTGTTGTCTTCAGACATTTAAGATACCACAGTGTTAGTTGTGTTGTCTGCAGACATTTAAGATACCACAGTGTTAGTTGTGTTGTCTGCAGACATTTAAGATACCAGTGTTAGTTGTGTTGTCTGCAGACATTTAAGATACCACAGTGTTAGTTGTGTTGTCTGCAGACATTTAAGATACCAGTGTTAGTTGTGTTGTCTGCAGACATTTAAGATACCACAGTGTTAGTTGTGTTGTCTGCAGACATTTAAGATACCAGTGTTAGTTGTGTTGTCTGCAGACATTTAAGATACCACAGTGTTAGTTGTGTTGTCTGCAGACATTTAAGATACCACAGTGTTAGTTGTGTTGTCTGCAGACATTTAAGATACCACAGTGTTAGTTGTGTTGTCTGCAGACATTTAAGATACCACAGTGTTAGTTGTGTTGTCTGCAGACATTTAAGATACCAGTGTTAGTTGTGTTGTCTGCAGACATTTAAGATACCACAGTGTTAGTTGTGTTGTCTGCAGACATTTAAGATACCACAGTGTTAATTGTGTTGTCTGCAGACATTTAAGATACCACAGTGTTAGTTGTGTTGTCTGCAGACATTTAAGATACCACAGTGTTAGTTGTGTTGTCTGCAGACATTTAAGATACCACAGTGTTAGTTGTGTTGTCTTCAGACATT
>NC_091350.1:10800488-10812988 GCF_038502225.1 Cherax quadricarinatus | reverse complement strand
TGGGTCCAAGAGAACATGTAGGCCTGGGTCCAAGAGAACATGTAGGCCTGGGTCCAAGAGAATATGTAGGCCTGGGTCCAAGAGAACATGTAGGCCTGGGTCCAAGAGAACATGTAGGCCTGGGTCCAAGAGAACATGTAGGCCTGGGTCCAAGAGAACATGTAGGCCTGGGTCCAAGAGAACATGTAGGCCTGGGTCCAAGAGAACATGTAGGCCTGGGTCCAAGAGAATATGTAGGCCTGGGTCCAAGAGAATATGTAGGCCTGGGTCCAAGAGAATATGTAGGCCTGGGTCCAAGAGAATATGTAGGCCTGGGCCCAAGAGAACATGTAGGCCTGAGTCCAAGAGAGCATATAGGCCTGGGTCCAAGAGAACATGTAGGCCTGGGTCCAAGAGAGCATATAGGCCAGGGTCCAAGAGAACATGTAGGCCTGGGTCCAAGAGAATATGTAGGCCTGGGTCCAAGAGAATATGTAGGCCTGGGTCCAAGAGAGCATGTAGGCCTGGGTCCAAGAGAGCATGTAGGCCTGGGTCCAAGAGAACATGTAGGCCAGGATGAATTACAACAATTGGATATGCTGAATGTTGAAGACAGTAAAACAGCTGAAGTTAAATCATGTTTATAAAATTGCTGACAAACAGTGTCCAGATTATCCTGCTGCCAATTTTGTCAAGGTCGGGAACCAAGGCAATCATAGTACTAGGGGGAGAGAACACAACTTTGTAATAGCCACAGTCAGTGTCCAGGCTTCAAACACCTTTTATTGTACAGCAATAAAGGAATGGAACAGACTGCCTGCACATGTCAAAGCCAGTCATAGCATGAACCAGTTCAAGAAGAGTGTCAAAAGGTGTCTGAAGAATGTAGCTACAGAAAGGGAGGGGAATGATTTTTATTTTTTAGCTAACACAAGTGTAATTTTACCTTATTCCTAGTAATGACCCTCGTATTGTAGATAGTCTTAATGACCCTCGTATTGTAGATAGTCTTAATGACCCTCGTATTGTAGATAGTCTTAATGACCCTCGTATTGTAGTCTTAATGACCCTCGTATTGTAGATAGTCTTAATGACCCTCGTATTGTAGATAGTCTTAATGACCCTCGTATTGTAGATAGTCTTAATGACCCTCGTATTGTAGTCTTAATGACCCTCGTATTGTAGATAGTCTTAATGACCCTCGTATTGTAGTCTTAATGACCCTCGTATTGTAGATAGTCTTTATGACCCTCGTATTGTAGATAGTCTTTATGACCCTCGTATTGTAGTCTTAATGACCCTCGTATTGTAGATAGTCTTAATGACCCTCGTATTGTAGTCTTAATGACCCTCGTATTGTAGATAGTCTTTATGACCCTCGTATTGTAGATAGTCTTTATGACCCTCGTATTGTAGATAGTCTTTGTAGTATGATAATAAGATATAATCTCCATTATAGAATAATAATAAGATATTATCACTTTTATATGATAATAACAAGGTAAAAGGACATCGATGGAAATAAGTCACTCTGACTTTTCTGGGTTATCCCAGGTTCTCTACACATATGCTGCTATGTATGATAATCTATGTAACTGTATTTGTGTATACCTGAATAAACTTACTTACTAGCAGCAGGAGAAGCGGCAGCAGGATCAGGAGCAGCAGCAGCAGCAGCAGCAGCAGCAGCAGCAGCAGCAGCAACAACAACAGCAGAAGCAGCAGCAACAGTAACAGCAGCAGCAACAGCAGAAGCAGCAGCAGCAACAGCAGCAGCAACTAGCAGCAGAAGTAGCAGGAGCAGCAGGTGCAGCAGCAGCAGCAGCAGCAGCAGCAGCAGCAGCAACACCAGCAGCAGCACCAGCACCAGCACCTCCATCCATTAGGTCAATAACCCAGCATAACCTTACAAAGCCATAGTCATCAGAGTGTCTGGCTTCTTCCCACTGGGACAGCTTGGTGACAAGTAGTTTGAGGGTGAAGGAGTAGGGAGTAATACGACCCTTCTTGACCTTGGAGGGTGACACAGGAGGCCACCACCTCAGTAAGAATCACGTGACAAGCAAAACAATGCCATTCCCCGCCAACGAGGACACGCAAATAAACAGCAGAATGTCCCTAGATGCAGAAAGCAGAGTCATGTAGGCGGCTGGTGCAGCAGACATTGCTGGTCTACCAGCATTCTCCTAGTGTCACTGCGGCGTTAATACTGCGTTGAGAGGCAGTTGTGGCATGTTAGTTACTGTTGTCAAAGGCACTTGTCTGTTGATTTGGTTGAATGTTATGACTGGGAGACAACAGTGATGGCTAGTTCATCTGTGTGGTTTACCGAGACCCCAAGACTGAGGACTGTCCGGACTTAGGCTCACGGATGGTGACGATGATGTTCACTGATGGTGAGGATGGTCATATGTTCAGTGATGGTGAGGATGGTCATATGTTCAGTGATGGTGAGGATGGTCATATGTTCAGTGATGGTGAGGATGGTCATGTTCATTGATGGTGAGGATAGTCATGTTCATTGATGGTGAGGATAGTCATGTTCATTGATGGTGAGGATGGTCATGTTCATTGATGGTGAGGATGGTCATGTTCATTGATGGTGAGGATAGTCATGTTCATTGATGGTGAGGATGGTCATGTTCATTGATGGTGAGGATGATCATGTTCACTGATGGTGAGGATGGTCATGTTCATTGATGGTGAGGATAGTCATGTTCATTGATGGTGAGGATGGTTATGTTCACTGATGATGAGGATGGTCATGTTCACTGATGGTGAGGATGATCATGTTTACTGATGGTGAGGATGGTCATGTTCATTGATGGTGAGGATGGTCATATGTTCAGTGATGGTGAGGATGGTCATATTCACTGATGGTGAGGATGGTCATGTTCATTGATGGTGAGGATGGTCATATTCACTGATGGTGAGGATGGTTATGTTCAATGATGATGAGGATGGTCATGTTCACTGATGGTGAGGATGGTCATATGTTCAGTGATGGTGAGGATGGTCACATGTTCACTGATGGTGAGGATGATCATGTTCATCAATAGTAAGGATCATGCTCACTGATGGTGTGGACGATGGTGAACAGATCAATAGTTCATCATCACCTGATCAACGTGATCATTATAATTACTGTAACCCGCCGTACTAAACACCACTGTAAAAAAATATATAATTAAACATCTCTTACAAACATCCGTTACAACATTATTCAACATTATTCAACATTATTCAACATTATTCAACATTATTCAACATTATTCAACATTATTCAACATTATTCAACATTATTCAACATTATTCAACATTATTCAACATTATTCAACATTATTCAACATTATTCAACATTATTCAACATTATTCAACATTATTCAACATTATTCAACATTATTCAACATTATTCAACATTATTCAACATTATTCAACATTATTCAACAAGATGCAAAAACATTCTTCTATTTAACAAAGAGCTATAATTCTCATCACACATCATGTTACTAGTAATGAAGGTAATGTCTTACCATAGGCAGAACTAAGTAATGTCAGCAGGAACTGCTAGATACCTACGTCATCCAAGAGGCCGGAATCCTCGTTGTAAAAGAAACCCATACATGGTATACCTTGAAACCCCATAAGAGGAAGAGAAGGGATATCTATGAACTACTGTATGGTATCCCCTTTAAGGTAAGTGAATATATTATTATTATTATTATTATTATTATTATTATTATTATTATTATTATTATTATTATTATTACAATCAAAACTAAGCGCTAAATACACAAAGGATCATACAGTTGTAATAATAATAATAATAATAATAATAATAATAATAATAATAATAATAATAATAATAATAATAATAACAATAATACAGTGAAAACAAATCTTTAAATTTCTGCCTTTACATTGCTAGGACGGCAGCTCCTAAGAATGCCAGTTTCGAAATCTGCTGTAAATGACCTCTCCAGTGAGACCATGTGAGATTTTGTTCCGTAATATTAAAGTAAGGAGCAGCTCTCTGGTGACCCCCAGAACAACGACAAGCAGCAGCAGCAGCAGCTCTCCTGGCTCTCTGGTGACCCCCAGAACAACGACAAGCAGCAGCAGCAGCAGCAGCAGCAGCTCTCCTGGCTCTCTGGTGACCCCCAGAACAACGACAAGCAGCAGCAGCAGCAGCTCACCTGGCTCTCTGGTGACTCCCAGAACAACGACAAGCAGCAGCAGCAGCAGGAGCAGCAGAAGCAGCAGCAGCAGCAGCAGGAGCAGCAGCAGCAGCAGCAGCAGCAGCAGCAGCAGCTCTCCTGGCTCTCTGGTGACTCCCAGAACAACGACAAGCAGCAGCAGCGGCAGCAGCTCTCCTGGCTCTCTGGTGACGCCCAGAACAACGACAAGCAGCAGCAGCAGCAGCAGCAGCAGCAGCAGCAGCAGCAGCTTTCCTGGCTCTCTGGTGACCCCCAGAACAACGACAAGCAGCAGCAGCAGCAGCAGCAGCTTTCCTGGCTCTCTGGTAACCCCCAGAACAACGACAAGCAGCAGCAGCAGCAGCAGCTCTCCTGGCTCTCTGGTGACCCCCAGAACAACGACAAGCAGCAGCTCTCCTGGCTCTCTGGTGACCCCCAGAACAACGACAAGCAGCAGCAGCAGCAGCTCTCCTGGCTCTCTGGTGACCCCCAGAACAACGACAAGCTGCAGCTCTCCTGGCTCTCTGGTGACCCCCAGAACAACGACAAGCAGCAGCAGCAGCAGCAGCTCTCCTGGCTCTCTGGTGACCTCCAGAACAACGACAAACAGCAGCAGCAGCAGCAGCTCTCCTGGCTCTCTGGTGACCCCCAGAACAACGACAAGCAGCAGCAGCAGCAGCAGCAGCAGCAGCAGCAGCAGCTCTCCTGGCTCTCTGGTGACTCCCAGAACAACGGTAAGCAGCAGCAGCAGCAGCTCTCCTGGCTCTCTGGTGACTCCCAAAACAACGACAAGCAGCAGCAGCAGCAGCAGCTCTCCTGGCTCTCTGGTGACCCCCAGAACAACGACAAGCAGCAGCAGCAGCAGCAGCAGCAGCTCTCCTGGCTCTCTGGTGACCCCCAGAACAACGACAAGCAGCAGCAGCTATCCTGGCTCTCTGGTGACTCCCAGAACAACGACAAGCAGCAGCAGCAGCAGCAGCTCTCCTGGCTCTCTGGTGACCCCCAGAACAACGACAAGCAGCAGCAGCAGCAGCAGCTCTCCTGGCTCTCTGGTGACTCCCAGAACAACGACAAGTAGCAGCAGCAGCAGCTCTCCTGGCTCTCTGGTGACCCCCAGAACAACGACAAGCAGCAGCAGCAGCAGCAGCTCTCCTGGCTCTCTGGTGACTCCCAAAACAACGACAAGCAGCAGCAGCAGCAGCAGCTCTCCTGGCTCTCTGGTAACCCCCAGAACAACGACAAGCAGCAGCAGCAGCAGCAGCTCTCCTGGCTCTCTGGTGACCCCCAGAACAACGACAAGCAGCAGCTCTCCTGGCTCTCTGGTGACCCCCAGAACAACGACAAGCAGCAGCAGCAGCAGCAGCAGCAGCTCTCCTGGCTCTCTGGTGACCTCCAGAACAACGACAAGCAGCAGCAGCAGCAGCAGCTCTCCTGGCTCTCCGGTGACCCCCAGAACAACGACAAGCAGCAGCAGCAGCAGCTCTCCTGGCTCTCTGGTGACCCCTAGAACAACGACAAGCAGCAGCAGCAGCAGCTCTCCTGGCTCTCTGGTGAACCCCAGAACAACGACAAGCAGCAGCAGCAGCAGCTCTCCTGGCTCTCTGGTGACCCCCAGAACAACGACAAGCAGCAGCAGCAGCAGCTCTTCTGGCTCTCTGGTGACCCCTAGAACAACGACAAACAGCAGCAGCAGCAGCAGCTCTCCTGGCTCTCTGGTAACCCCCAGAACAACGACAAGCAGCAGCAGCAGCAGCAGCAGCAGCAGCAGCTCTCCTGGCTCTCTGGTAACCCCCAGAACAATGACAAGCGGCAGCAGCAGCTCTCCTGGCTCTCTGGTGACCCCCAGAACAACGACAAGCAGCAGCAGCAGCAGCAGCAGCTCTCCTGGCTCTCTGCTAACCCCCAGAACAACGACAAGCAGCAGCAGCAGCAGCAGCAGCAGCAGCAGCTCTCCTGGCTCTCTGGTAACCCCCAGAACAATGACAAGCGGCAGCAGCAGCTCTCCTGGCTCTCTGGTGACCCCCAGAACAACGACAAGCAGCAGCAGCAGCAGCAGCAGCTCTCCTGGCTCTCTGGTGACCCCCAGAACAACGACAAGCAGCAGCAGGAGAAACCAAGTGAAGCAGTTGGAAAAATTTGTCCCTTAATGACCCTAACAACGAGAGGCAAGAAAAATTTAAGTAAACAGATGAAATTTTCTCCCGAGTGACGCACTCTGGCAGCTGGTGTACGTCTTTCTGAGAGCGTCATGTACTGGCCATGTTGTCGCCCGATATTTACACGCTTATCCACAGCAAGAGCCTCGTCAATAATTTCTTCTTCTTCTTCTTCTTCTTCTTCTTCTTCTTCTTCTTATTATTATTATTATTATTATTATTATTATTATTATTATTATTATTATTATTATTAATTATCTTCATTTCCACACGTGCATGTATAAGGTATATAGGCCTAGCTGACATTAATGACGTACTATATAGAAAACTTCTGGTTATGCAGATCATTTCTGGAAAACTAGGTTAATTTTGTGCCCCAGGATGCGACCCACACCAGTCGACTAACACCCAGGTACCTACTTACTGGCAGGTGAACAGGGAAACGCGTCGTAATGTTTGCACCCGTACCGGGGAGCGAACCATGGATCTCACTGTGTGAGCTGAGTGCGCTAGTAAGAAAGCATATGACTGACGGCGATTTGAGGGAAATGGACACGAAAACGTTTCGGTCCTTGGACCTCGATCACTTCAAAAACATCAAACGTTTTTCTTTCACTCAAGGTGTTCTGAGTGAACACAGTCACCATTATGTAGATCATGATACTACCGATTGCGAAAAGGATTTAGGAGTTCTGGTTAGCAGTAACGTAAAACCAAGACAACAGTGCATTAGTGTTCACAATAAAGCTAACAGAATTATTGGCTTCATATCTAGAAGTATAAATAATAGAAGTCCTCAGGTTGTTCTTCAACTCTGTATATCCTTGGTTAGGCCTCATTTAGACTATGCTGGTCAGTTCTGGTTACCGTATTACAGAATGGATATAAATGCTCTGGAAAACGTACAAAGGAGGATGACAAAGATGATGCCATGTATCAGAAATCTTCCCTATGAGGATACACTGAGGGCCCTGAATCTGCACTCTCTCGAAAGGCGTAGAATTAGGGGGTATATGATCGAGGTGTATACATGGAAAACAGGAATAAATAAAGGGGATGTAAATAGTGTGCTGAAAATTTCCAGCCAAGACAGGACTCGCAGCAATGGTTTCAATTTGGAAAAATTCAGATTCAGGAAGGATATAGGAAAGTACTGGTTTGGTAATAGAGTTGTGGATGAGTGGAACAAACTCCCGAGTACAGTTATTCAGGCTAAAAAGAGAGGCATATATAGGCAAATCAAAAGAGGAGAGGGGCAATTAAGAAATCGATATATTCAGTTAAAGAAAGAAATAAAAAAAGGAATTAGAAAAGCAAAAAGAGATTATGAGGTTAAAGTTGCAAGAGATTCGAAGACTAACCCAAAAGGATTCTTTCAGGTATACAGAAGTAAGATCAGGGACAAGATAGGCCCACTCAAAAGTTCCTCGGGTCAGCTCACTGACAGTGATAAGGAAATGTGTAGAAGTTATAACACATACTTCCTCTCAATTTTTACACAGGAGGATACCAGCGATATTCCAGAAATGATAAATTATGTGGAACAGGACGATAATAAACTGTGCACGATTAGGGTCACAAGTGACATGGTCCTTAGGCAAATAGATAAATTAAAACCTAACAAATCCCCAGGCCCTGATGAACTGTATGCAAGGGTTCTAAAGGAATGTAAAGAGGAGCTTAGCAAACCTTTGGCTAATCTTTTCAACATATCACTACAAACTGGCATGGTGCCAGATAAGTGGAAAATGGCAAATGTGATACCTATTTTCAAAGCAGGTGACAGGTCCTTAGCTTCAAACTATAGACCAATAAGCCTAACCTCCATAGTGGGAAAATTTATGGAATCAATAATTGCCGAGGCAGTTCGTAGCCTCCTTGAAAAGCATAAATTAATCAACGAATCTCAACATGGTTTTACAAAGGGGCGTTCCTGCCTTACGAATTTGTTAACTTTTTTCACTAAGGTATTTGAGGAGGTAGATCATGGTAATGAATATGATATTGTGTACATGGACTTCAGTAAGGCTTTTGACAGGGTCCCACATCAGAGACTATTGAGGAAAATTAAGGCACATGGAATAGGAGAAATTTTTTCCTGGATAGAGGCATGGTTGACAAATAGGCAGCAGAGAGTTTACATAAATGGGGAGAAATCAGAGTGGGGAAGCGTCACGAGCGGTGTTCCACAGGGGTCAGTGTTGGGCCCCCTGCTGTTCACAATATACATAAACGACATAGATGAGGGCATAAAGAGCGACATCAGCAAGTTTGCCGATGACACCAAAATAGGCCGTCGAATTCATTCTGACGAGGACATTAGAGCACTCCAGGAAGATTTGAGTAGACTGATGCAGTGGTCGGAGAAGTGGCAGATGCAGTTTAATATAGACAAATGCAAAGTTCTAAATGTTGGACAGGACAATAACCATGCCACATATAAACTAAATAATGTAGATCTTAATATTACGGATTGCGAAAAAGATTTAGGAGTACTTGTTAGCAGTAATCTGAAACCAAGACAACAGTGCATAAGGGTTCGCAATAAAGCTAATAGAATCCTTGGCTTTATATCAAGAAGCATAAATAATAGGAGTCCTCAGGTTCTTCAACTCTATACATCCTTGGTTAGGCCTCATTTAGATTATGCTGCACAGTTTGGTCACCGTATTACAGAATGGATATAAATGCTCTGGAAAATGTACAAAGGAGGATGACAAAGTTGATCCCATGTATCAGAAACCTTCCCTATGAGGATAGACTAAGGGCCCTGAATCTTCACTCTCTAGAAAGACGTAGAATTAGGGGGGATATGATTGAGGTGTATAAATGGAAGACAGGAATAAATAAAGGGGATGTAAATAGTGTGCTGAAAATATCTAGCCTAGACAGGACTCGCAGCAATGGTTTTAAGTTAGAAAAATTCAGATTCAGGATGGATATAGGAAAGTACTGGTTTGGTAATAGAGTTGTGGATGAATGGAACAAACTCCCAAGTACAGTTATAGAGGCCAGAACGTTGTGTAGCTTTAAAAATAGGTTGGATAAATACATGAGTGGGTGTGGGTGGGTGTGAGTTGGACATGATTAGCTTGTGCTACCAGGACGGTTGCCGTGTTCCTCCCTTGAGTCAAGGTGACCTGACCTGACTAGGTTGGGTGCATTGGCTTAAGCCGGTAGGAGACTTGGACCTGCCTCGCATGGGCCAGTAGGCCTGCAGCAGTGTTCCTTCGTTCTTATGTTCTTATAAATACATGAGTGGGTGTGGGTGGGTGTGAGTTAGACCTGACTAGCTTGTGCTGCTGGGTCTGGTACAGTGCTCCATCCTTGAGTGGGGATGACCAGACTGGGTGGGTCATTGGTCTAATCCGGGGGGGGGACATGGACCTGCTCCGCATGGGTCAGTAGGCCTGTTGCAGTGTTCCTTCTTTCTTATGTTCTTATTTCCTGCAAATGTTGTGAGTAATAATATTAGCATTACAGACAAGATCTTACGTAGATGGACACTGATGCAACTATTCGGCAACGTTTCGCTCTCCAGGAGCTTTGTCAAGCCGTTACAAACACTGTCCTTGGATTGTTTGTAAGGACTTGACAAAGCTTCTGGAGAGCGAAACATTACCATAATAAAATGTCACATTAGTCATGAGGCCAGGTCACAGACCGGACCGCGTGGGCGATGACCGCCGAAACTCTCTCCAGGTATACTCCAGGTATACATCTGCGTCCAATTACCTAACACAGTGTGGGAGTGCTGCTTCCTACGTTATTACTCGTTCTCAGTAAAATTTCTGACTGTCTTGAGAGCCAGTTCTGTGTATAGTACCTGTTTGAAGTCACAGACAAGTCACATAACTAGTTTTCGTTGGGGGACGACGTTTCGTTCTGTGTACATACTTATAACCCGGGGAAGATGCAGAAGCGTGTTCTACAGAATGCGTCTTCCTTCTAGATTGTTCTGCAGATTGTGAGAAATAAAACAGGTCCCCTAAATTGAAAGGAAAATATTATACTCATAAGTACTATTAAGAAACACAAAGGAAAGCAAAGGTAAATAGTAGAACATAAAGGAACAATACCGTAAGTGGAATACACAAATAACCCGAACATAGAGAGAAATGCATATACCTGGAGTATACCTGGAGACGGAAATAAATGGTATAAAATACCTGGAAATCACAAATTATAATGTGATCCTTTATTGACTTTCACCCACACAGTGGGCTTTTTCAACCCCAGGTAGATCCTGTCTCCCACTGTGTGGGTGAAACGTTGTCCCTCTGCATTTGTGTTTATATTTCCATACCTGGAGACGTTACCTTCTTCCTCTCTTTGTCCTGTCTCTGTCCCCTCTCCTGTTTATACTGGCTCCCTCAGCTTCGTGTGTTAGTGTGACTTGTAAATGGGCCAGATTGGACCTTAACGTCGCCATTAGCTTTTCTCTCCTATATGCCGATTATCTGTATATTAAATAGCCATTTATATTACATGTTAATAAGAGGGAAAGAGCAGGAATCCTGCCAGAGGGTCAAATGTTGAAGAGACTTACGTTTCACATGAATACGACTTGACGTGCGACTGGACGTGCGACTTGACGTGCAACTAGACGTGCGACTGGACGTGCAACTAGACGTGCGACTGGACGTGCAACTGGACGTGTGACTGGACAAGCAAATTCCCTGAGGTTAATTACGCGACACGCAGCTGTGTGCCAGAGATTAAATTCTGGCGTCTTGCTTGGTGTTCGGTTCTTCAAAGAGAATGACATCATAGGTGCACACGTCCCTTACTTAGCACAGTGTTCTTAAGTAATTACGTCAAACCTGGGACTTTCTGGCTACAGTGCCAACACTCGTTACTCACCACTGTAAACACATCCATAATAGTTATAATATATCTCTACAAGTACATGTACAAGGTATACAGGCCTAGCTGACGGCAGTCATGTACTGCTATATAGAAAGTCGCTTGTTATGGTGAGCATTTGGGGTAAATAATGAACAAAAAGGTACGATACCGTGAGTGGAACGATACACAAATAACCCGCACTTAGGGGAAAGAGAAAAGCTTACGCCGGCGTTTCGCTCCGACTTGGTGCGAAACGTCGGCACAAGTCATAAGTGTGACTTATAAATGGTCCAAGCCGGACCGAAACGTCTTCATAAGCCTCTCTCTCTCTCTCTCTCTCTCTCTCTCTCTCTCTCTCTCTCTCCTGTGTGTGGGTTATTTATGTCAACAGTTACAACTGCGTGTTAGCGTGTTACTCAAGGCTACAAGTGTGACTCACTTTCTGGAATGCCATCCTGGGCTCATCCTCAATTTTTACTACGTTAATTTCCTTACATGGTGCTAATTATTAAACAGAAGAATTTTCGGGGACTCGAACCGGTATCCAAGCAAATAGCGGGTCTAAATATGAAGCCACCCGGCTATAGGTCTTGGATTCTGTTCCACTGACAGGATAATATTGGATAATGTGAATAATATATATATATATATATATATATATATATATATATATATATATATATATATATATATATATATATATATATATATATATATATATATATATAGGTAGGTAGGTAGTAGGTTTGTTGTAGGTAGTAGGTTGGTAGACAGCAACTGCCCAGGGAGGTACTACCGTCCTGCCAAGTGAGTGTAAAACGAAATCCTGTAATTGTTTTACATGATGGTAGGATTGCTGGTGTCTTTTTTCCCTGTCTTATAAACATGCAAGATTTCAGGTACGTCTTGCTACTTCTACTTACACTTACACTACACTTACACTACACATACATGTACAAGCATATATATACACACCCCTCTGGGTTTTCTGCTATTTTCTTTCTAGTTCTTATTCTTGTTTATTTCCTCTTATCTCCACGGGGAAGTGGAACAGAATTCTTCCTCCGTAAGCCATGCGTGTAGTGAGAAGCGACTAAAATGCCGGGAGCAAGGGGCTAGTAACCCCTTCTCCTGTATACATTACTATAGTTAAAAAGGGAAACTTTTGTTTTTCTTTTTGGGCCACCCTGCCTCGGTGGGATACGGCCGGTACGTTGACAATGTGAGTAGTCATGAAAGCGCTTGGAATTTCACTACTCTTTCACATTGGTTGTTTTGCATATTTTAAAATCACCTGTTTACTGTCATCTTATTGCATATA